>NC_083365.1:4985000-5102500 GCF_030254825.1 Meriones unguiculatus | reverse complement strand
ATGGCACAGAAACAAGTTTCCATCGAAAGAACAGAAACGCAAAGCACAACTTTGTAAACTAATTCACATACGTGTCGCCTGTTCAATTATTATAACAGGAAAACTGAAAAGTGATATATCACATAGTACAGCACAGGAACAAGTTTCAAATGAAAGAACAAATAATAAAATCACTAATTTGTAAACTAAATCACATGTGCGTCGCTCGCTCCATTAGGAATACAGGAAAACTGAAAAGTGATATATCTCACTGTACAGCACAAGAACAAGTTTCCAACAAAAGAACAGAAAAGCAAAGCACAACTTTGTAAACTAATTCACATATGTGTGGCCTGTTCAATTATTATAACAGGAAAACTGAAAAGTGATACAACCCTAACCCTAACCCTAACCCTAACCCTAACCCCCTAACCCTAACCCTAACCCTAACCCTAACCCTAACCCTAACCCTAACCCTAACCCCTAACCCTAACCCTAACACTAACCCTAACCCTAACCCCTAACCCTAACCCTAACCCTAACCGTAACCCTAACCATATCACTTACGAAGCCCTAACCTAACCCTAACCCTAACCCTAACCCTAACCGTAACCCCTAACCCTAACATTAACCCTAACTTGTTCCTAACAGGAACAAGTTTCCAAGGAAAGAATATAAATGAAAAGCACTACTTTGTAAACTGAATCACATGTGTGTCACTCGCTCAATAAGGAATACAGGAAAACCGAAAAGTGTTATCTCGCACTGTACAGCACAGAAACAAGTTTCCATCGAAAGAACAGAAACGCAAAGCACAACTTTGTAAACTAAATCACATACGTGTCGCCCGTTCAATTATTACAACAGGAAAACTGAAAAGTGATATATCACACTGTACAGCACAGAAACAAGTTTCCAACCGAAGAGCAGAAATCCAAAGCACTACTTTGTAAACTAAATCACATGTATGTCGCTTGCTCAATTAGGAATACAGGGAAACCGAAAAGTGTTATCTCGCACTGTATGGCACAGAAACAAATTTCCAAATGAAGAACAGAAACGCAAAGCACAACTTTGTAAATTAAATGACATACGTGTCGCCTGTTCAATTATTATAATAGGAAAACTTAAAAGTGATATAACGCACTGTACAGCACAAGAACAAGTTTCCATCGAAAGAACAGAAACGCAAAGCACAACTTTGTAAACTAATTCACATACGTGTCGCCTGTTCAATTATTATAACAGGAAAACTGAAAAGTGATATAACGCACTGTACAGCACAGGAACAAGTTTCCATCGAAAGAACAGAAACGCAAAGCACAACTTTGTAAACTAATTCACATACGTGTCGCCTGTTCAATTATTATAACAGGAAAACTGAAAAGTGATATAACGCACTGTACAGCACAGAAACAAGTTTCCATCGAAAGAACAGAAACGCAAAACACAACTTTGTAAATTGAATGACATACATTTCGCCTGTTCAATTATCATAACAGGAAAACTGAAAAGTGATATATGACATTGTACAGCACAGGAACAAGTTTCAATGAAAGAACAAAAAAGAAAATCATTAATTTGTAAACTAAATCACATGTGCGTCGCTCGATCCATTAGGAATACAGGAAAACTGAAAAGTGATATATCTCACTATACAGCACAAGAACAAGTTTCCAACGAAAGAACAGAAAAGCAAAGCTCTACATTTAAACGGAATCACCTGTGTGTCGCTCGCTCAATTAGGAATACAGGAAAACTGAAAAGTGTTATCTCGCACTGTACGGCACAGAAACAAGATTCCATTGAAAGAATAGATACACAAAGCAAAACTTTGTAAACTAATTCACATATGTGTCGACTGTTCAATTATTATAACAGGAAAACTGAAAAGTGATATAACACTAACCCTAACCCTAACCCTAAGCCCCTAACCCTAACCCTAACCCTAACCCCTAACCCTAACCCTAACACCTAACCCTAACCCTAACCCTAACCCTAACCCCTAACCCTAACCCCAACCCTAACCCTAACCCTAACCCCTAACCCTAACCCTAACGCTAACCGTAACCCTAACCATATCCCTTACCCAGCCCTAACCTAACCCTAACCCTAACCCTAACCCTAAACCTAACTTGTTCCTAAGGAACAAGTTTCCAAGGAAAGAACGTAAATGAAAAGCACGACTTTGTAAACTGAATCACATGTGTGTCACTCGCTCAATTAGGAATACAGGAAAACCGAAAAGTGATATATCACACTGTACAGCACAGAAACAAGTTTTCATCGAAAGAACAGAAAAGCAAAGCACAACTTTGTAAACTAAATCACATACGTGTCACCCGTTCAATTATTACAACAGGAAAACTGAAAAGTGATATATCACACTGTACAGCACAGAAACAAGTTTCCAACCGAAGAACAGAAATCCAAAACACTACTTTGTAAACTAAATCACATGTATGTCGCTCGCTCAATTAGGAATACAGGGAAACCGAAAAGTGTTATCTCGCACTGTATGGCACAGAAACAAATTTCCAAAGAAAGAACAGAAACGCAAAGGACAACTTTGTACATAAAATGACATACGTGTCGCCTGTTTAATTATTATAACAGGAAAACTGAAAAGTGATATAACGCACTGTACAGCACATGAACAAGTTTCCATCGAAAGAACAGAAACGCAAAGTACAACTTTGTAAACTAATTAACATACGTGTCGCCTGTTCAATTATTATAACAGGAAAACTGAAAAGTGATATATCACATTGTACAGCACAGGAACAAGTTTCAAATGAAAGAACAAATAATAAAATCACTAATTTGTAAACTAAATCACATGTGCGTCGCTCGCTCCATTAGGAATACAGGAAAACTGAAAAGTGATATATCTCACTGTACAGCGCAAGAACAATTTTCCAACGAAAGAACAGAAAAGCAAAGCACAACTTTGTAAACTAATTCACATATGTGTGGCCTGTTCAATTATTATAACAGGAAAACTGAAAAGTGATATAACCCTAACCCTAACAGAAGCCCCTAACCCTAACCCTAACCCTAACCCTAACCCCTAACCCTAACCCTAACCCAAACCGTAACCCTAACCATATCCCTTACCCAGCCCTAACCTAACCCTACCCCTAACCCTAACCCTAACCCTAACCCTAACCCTAACCCTAACCTTAACCCTAACTTGTTCCTAACAGGAACAAGTTTCCAAGGAAAGAATATAAATGAAAAGCACTGCTTTGTAAACTGAATCACATGTGTGTCACTCGCTCAATTAGGAATACAGGAAAACCGAAAAGTGTTATCTCGCACTATACGGCACAGAAACAAGTTTCCATCGAAAGAACAGAAACGCAAAGCACAACTTTGTATACTAAATCACATACGTCGCCCGTTCAATTATTACAACAGGAAAACTGAAAAGTGATATATCACACTGTACAGCACAGAAACAAGTTTCCAACCGAAGAACAGAAATCCAAAGCACTACTTTGTAAACTAAATCACATGTATGTCGCTCGCTCAATTAGGAATACAGGGAAACCGAAACGTGTTATCTCGCACTGTATGGCACAGAAACAAATTTCCAAAGAAAGAACAGAAACGCAAAGCACAACTTTTAAAATAAATGACATACGTGTCGCCTGTTCAATTATTATAACAGGAAAACTGAAAAGTGATATAACGCACTGTACAGCACAGGAACAAGTTTCCATCGAAAGAACTGAAACGCAAAGCACAACTTTGTAAACTAATAAACATACGTGTCGCCTGTTCAATTATTATAACAGGAAAACTGAAAAGTGATATAACGCACTGTACAGCACAGGAACAAGTTTCCATCGAAAGAACAGAAACGCAAAGCACAACTTTTTAAACTAATTCACATACGTGTCGCCTGTTCCATTATTATAACAGGAAAACTGAAAAGTGATATAACGCACTGTACAGCACAGAAACAAGTTTCCATCGAAAGAACAGAAACGCAAAGCACAACTTTGTAAAGTAATTCACATACGTGTCGCCTGTTCAATTATTATAACAGGAAAACTGAAAAGTGATATAACGCACTGTACAGCACAGAAACAAGTTTCCATTGAAAGAACAGAAACGCAAAGCACAACTTTTTAAACTAATTCCCATACGTTTCGCCTGTTCAATTATTATAACAGGAAAACTGAAAAGTGATATATGACATTGTACAGCACAGGAACAAGTTTCAAATGAAAGAACAAAAAAGAAAATCATTAATTTGTAAACTAAATCACATGTGCGTTGCTCGCTCCATTAGGAATACAGGAAAACTGAAAAGTGATATATCTCACTGTACAGCACAAGAACAAGTTTCCAAAGAAAGAACAGAAAAGCAAAGCACTACTTTTAAACGGAATCACCTGTGTGTTGCTCTCTCAATTAGGAATACAGGAAAACTGAAAAGTGTTATCTCGGCTGTACGGCACAGAAACAAGATTCCATTGAAAGAATACATACACAAAGCAAAACTTTGTAAACTAATTCACATATGTGTCGCCTGTTCAATGATTATAACAGGAAAATTGAAAAGTGATATAACATTAACCCTAACCCTAACCCTAACCCTAACCCTAACCCCTAACCCTAACCCTAACCCTAACCCTAACCCTAACCCTAACCCCTAACCCTAACCCTAACCCTAACCCTAACCCCTAACCCTAACCCTAACGCTAACCGTAACCCTAACCATATCCCTTACCCAGCCCTAACCCAACCCTAACCCTAACCCTAACCCTAAATCTAACTTGTTCCTAACAGGAACAAGTTTCCAAGGAAAAAACGTAAATGAAAAGCACGACTTTGTAAACTGAATCAAATGTGTGTCACTCGCTCAATTAGGAATATAGGAAAACCGAAAAGTGATATATCACACTGTACAGCACAGGAACAAGTTTCCATCGAAAGAACAGAAACGCAAAGCACAATTTGTAAACTAATTCACATACGTGTCGCCTGTTCAATTATTATAACAGGAAAACTGAAAAGTGATATAACGCACTGTACAGCACAGAAACAAGTTTCCATCGAAAGAACAGAAACGCAAAGCACAACTTTGTAAACTAATTCACATACGTGTCGCCTGTTCAATTATTATAACAGGAAAACTGAAAAGTGATATAACGCACTGTACAGCACAGAAACAAGTTTCCATCGAAAGAACAGAAACGCAAAGCACAACTTTGTAAACTAATTCACATACGTGTCGCCTGTTCAATTATTATAACAGGAAAACTGAAAAGTGATATATGACATTGTACAGCACAGGAACAAGTTTCAAATGAAAGAACAAAAAAGAAAATCATTAATTTGTAAACTAAATCACATGTGCGTCGCTCGCTCCATTAGGAATACAGGAAAACTGAAAAGTGATATATCTCACTGTACAGCACAAGAACAAGTTTCCAAAGAAAGAACAGAAAAGCAAAGCACTACTTTTAAACGGAATCACCTGTGTGTTGCTCTCTCAATTAGGAATACAGGAAAACTGAAAAGTGTTATCTCGCACTGTACGGCACAGAAACAAGATTCCATTGAAAGAATAGATATACAAAGCAAAACTTTGTAAACTAATTCACATATGTGTCGCCTGTTCAATTATTATAACAGGAAAACTGAAAAGTGATATAACACTAACCCTAACCCTAACCCTAACCCTAACCCTAAGCCCCTAACCCTAACCCTAACCTTAACCCCTAACCCTAACCCTAACACCTAACCCTAACCCTAACCCTAACCCCTAACCCTAACCCTAACCCTAACCCTAACCCCTAACCCTAACCCTAACCCTAACCCTAACCCCTAACCCTAACCCTAACCCTAACCCTAACCCCTAACCCTAAACCTAACTTGTTCCTAACAGGAACAAGTTTCCAAGGAAAGAACGTAAATGAAATGCTCGACTTTGTAAACTGAATCACATGTGTGTCACTCGCTCAATTAGGAATACAGGAAAACCGAAAAGTGATATATCACACTGTACAGCACAGAAACAAGTTTTATTCGAAAGAACAGAAAAGCAAAGCACAACTTTGTAAACTAAATCACATACGTGTCACCCGTTCAATTATTACAACAGGAAAACTGAAAAGTGATATATCACACTGTACAGCACAGAAACAAGTTTCCAACCGAAGAACAGAAATCCAAAGCACTACTTTGTAAACTAAATCACATGTATGTCGCTCGCTCAATTAGGAATACAGGGAAACCGAAAAGTGTTATCTCGCAATGTATGGCACAGAAACAAATTTCCAAAGAAAGAACAGAAACGCAAAGCACAACTTTGTAAATAAAATGACATACGTGTCGCCTGTTTAATTATTATAACAGGAAAACTGAAAAGTGATATAACGCACTGTACAGCACAGGAACAAGTTTCCATCGAAAGAACAGAAAAGCAAAGTACAACTTTGTAAACTAATTCACATACGTGTCGCCTGTACAATTATTATAACAGGAAAACTGAAAAGTGATATATCACATTGTACAGCACAGGAACAAGTTTCAAATGAAAGAACAAATAATAAAATCACTAATTTGTAAACTAAATCACATGTGCGTCGCTCGCTCCATTAGGAATACAGGAAAACTGAAAAGTGATATATCTCACTATACAGCGCAAGAACAAGTTTCCAACGAAAGAACAGAAAAGCAAAGCACAACTTTGTAAACTAATTCACATATGTGTGGCCTGTTCAATTATTATAACAGGAAAACTGAAAAGTGATATAACCCTAACCCTAACCCTAACCCTAACCCTAACCCTAACCCTAACCCTAACCCCTAACCCAAACCCTAACCCTAACCGTAACCCTAACCATATCCCTTACCCAGCCCTAACCTAACCCTACCCCTAACCCTAACCCTAACCCTAACCCTAACCCTAACCCTAACCCTAAACTTAACCCAAACTTGTTCCTAACAGGAACAAGTTTCCAAGGAAAGAACATAAATGAAAAGCACTGCTTTGTAAACCGAATCACATGTGTGTCACTCGCTCAAGTAGGAATACAGGAAAACCGAAAAGTGTTATCTCGCACTGTACGGCACAGAAACAAGTTTCCTTCGAAAGAACAGAAACACAAAGCACAACTTTGTAAACTAAATCACATACGTGTCGCCCGTTCAATTATTACAACAGGAAAACTGAAAAGTGATATATCACACTGTACAGCACAGAAACAAGTTTCCAATCGAAGAACAGAAATCCAAAGCACTACTTTGTAAAGTAAATCACATGTATGTCGCTCGCTCAATTAGGAATACAGGGAAACCGAAAAGTGTTATCTCGCACTGTATGGCACAGAAACAATTTTCCAAAGAAAGAACAGAAACGCAAAGCACAACTTTGTAAATTAAATGACATACGTGTCGCCTGTTCAATTATTATAACAGGAAAACTTAAAAGTGATATAACGCACTGTACAGCACAGGAACAAGTTTCCATCGAAAGAACAGAAACGCAAAGCACAACTTTGTAAACTAAATCACATACGTGTCACCCGTTCAATTATTAAAACAGGAAAACTGAAAAGTGATATATCACACTGTACAGCACAGAAAAAAGTTTCCAACCGAAGAACAGAAATCCAAAGCACTACTTTGTAAACTAAATCACATGTATGTCGCTCGCTCAATTAGGAATACAGGGAAACCGAAAAGTGTTATCTCGCACTGTATGGCACAGAAACAAATTTTTAAAGAAAGAACAGAAACGCAAAGGACAACTTTGTAAATAAAATGACATATGTGTCGCCTTTTTAATTATTATAACAGGAAAACTGAAAAGTGATATAACGCACTGTACAGCTCAGGAACAAGTTTCCATCGAAAGAACAGAAACGCAAAGTACAACTTTGTAAACTAATTCACATACGTGTCGCCTGTTCAATTATTATAACAGGAAAACTGAAAAGAGATATATCACATTGTACAGCACAGGAACAAGTTTCAAATGAAAGAACAAATAATAAAATCACTAATTTGTAAACTAAATCACATGTGCGTCGCTCGCTCCATTAGGAATACAGGAAAACTGAAAAGTGATATATCTCACTGTACAGCGCAAGAACAAGTTTCCAACGAAAGAACAGAAAAGCAAAGCACAACTTTGTAAACTAATTCACATATGTGTGGCCTGTTCAATTATTATAACAGGAAAACTGAAAAGTGATATAACCCTAACCCTAACAGAAGCCCCTAACCCTAACCCTAACCCTAACCCTAACCCTAACCCTAACCCTAACCCCTAACCCTAACCCTAACCCTAACCGTAACCCTAACCATATCCCTTACCCAGCCCTAACCTAACCCTACCCCTAACCCTAACCGTAACCCTAACCCTAACCCTAACCCTAACCTTAACCCTAACTTGTTCCTAACAGGAACAAGTTTCCAAGGAAAGAACATAAATGAAAAGCACTGCTTTGTAAACTGAATCACATGTGTGTCACTCGCTCTATTAGGAATACAGGAAAACCGAAAAGTGTTATCTCGCACTATACGGCACAGAAACAAGTTTCCATCGAAAGAACAGAAACGCAAAGCACAACTTTGTAAACTAAATCACATACGTGTCGCCCGTTCAATTATTACAACAGGAAAACTGAAAAGTGATATATCACACTGTACAGCACAGAAACAAGTTTCGAACCGAAGAACAGAAATCCAAAGCACTACTTTGTAAACTAAATCACATGTATGTCGCTCGCTCAATTAGGAATACAGGGAAACCGAAAAGTGTTATCTCGCACTGTATGGCACAGAAACAAATTTCCAAAGAAAGAACAGAAAAGCAAAGCACAACTTTGTAAAATAAATGACATACGTGTCGCCTGTTCAATTATTATAACAGGAAAACTTTAAAGTGATATAACGCACTGTACAGCACAGGAACAAGTTTCCATCGAAAGAACAGAAACGCAAAGCACAACTTTGTAAACTAATTCACATACGTGTCGCCTGTTCAATTATTATAACAGGAAAACTGAAAAGTGATATAACGCACTGTACAGCACAGGAACAAGTTTCCATCGAAAGAACAGAAACGCAAAGCACAACTTTGTAAACTAATAAACATACGTGTTGCCTGTTCAATTATTATAACAGGAAAACTGAAAAGTGATATAACGCACTGTACAGCACAGGAACAGGTTTCCATCGAAAGAACAGAAACGCAAAGCACAACTTTTTAAACTAATTCACATACGTGTCGCCTGTTCCATTATTACAACAGGAAAACTGAAAAGTGATATAACGCACTGTACAGCACAGAAACAAGTTTCCATCGAAAGAACAGAAACGCAAAGCACAACTTTGTAAACTAATTCACATACGTGTCGCCTGTTCAATTATTATAACAGGAAAACTGAAAAGTGATATAACGCACTGTACAGCACAGAAACAAGTTTCCATCGAAAGAACAGAAACGCAAAGCACAACTTTTTAAACTAATTCACATACGTTTCGCCTGTTCAATTATTATAACAGGAAAACTGAAAAGTGATATATGACATTGTACAGCACAGGAACAAGTTTCAAATGAAACAACAAAAAAGAAAATGATTAATTTGTAAACTAAATCACATGTGCGTCGCTCGCTCCATTAGGAATACAGGAAAACTGAAAAGTGATATATCTCACTGTACAGCACAAGAACAAGTTTCCAAAGAAAGAACAGAAAAGCAAAGCACTACTTTTAAACGGAATCACCTGTGTGTTGCTCTCTCAATTAGGAATACAGGAAAACTGAAAAGTGTTATCTCGCACTGTACGGCACAGAAACAAGATTCCATTGAAAGAATAGATACACAAAGCAAAACTTTGTAAACTAATTCACATATGTGTCGCCTGTTCAATTATTATAACAGGAAAACTGAAAAGTGATATAACACTAACCCTAACCCTAACCCTAACCCTAACCCTAACCCTAACCCTAACCCCTAACCCTAACCCTAACCCTAACCCTAACCCCTAACCCTAACGCTAACCGTAACCCTAACCATATCCCTTACCCAGCCCTAACCTAACCCTAACCCTAACCCTAACCCTAAATCTAACTTGTTCCTAACAGGAACAGGTTTCCAAGGAAAAAACGTAAATGAAAAGCAAGACTTTGTAAACTGAATCACATGTGTGTCACTCGCTCAATTAGGAATATAGGAAAACCGAAAAGTGATATATCACACTGTACAGCACAGGAACAAGTTTCCATCGAAAGAACAGAAACGCAAAGCACAACTTTGTAAACTAATTCACATACGTGTCGCCTGTTCAATTATTTTAACAGGAAAACTGAAAAGTCATATAACACACTGTACAGCACAGAAACATGTTTCCATCGAAAGAACAGAAACGCAAAGCACAACGTTGTAAACTAATTCACATACATGTCGCCTGTTCAATTATTATAACAGGAAAACTGAAAAGTGATATAACGCACTGTACAGCACAGAAACAAGTTTCCATCGAAAGAACAGAAACGCAAAGCACAACTTTGTAAACTAATTCACATACGTGTCGCCTGTTCAATTATTATAACAGGAAAACTGAAACGTGATATATGACATTGTACAGCACAGGAACAAGTTTCAAATGAAAGAATAAAAAAGAAAATCATTAATTTGTAAACTAAATCACATGTGCGTCGCTCGCTCCATTAGGAATACAGGAAAACTGAAAAGTGATATATCTCACTGTACAGCACAAGAACAAGTTTCCAAAGAAAGAACAGAAAAGCAAAGCACTACTTTTAAACGGAATCACCTGTGTGTTGCTCTCTCAATTAGGAATACAGGAAAACTGAAAAGTGTTATCTCGCACTGTACGGCACAGAAACAAGATTCCATTGAAAGAATAGATACACAAAGCAAAACTTTGTAAACTAATTCACATATGTGTCGCCTGTTCAATTATTATAACAGGAAAACTGAAAAGTGATATAACACTAACCCTAACCCTAACCCTAACCCTAACCCTAAGCCCCTAACCCTAACCCTAACCTTAACCCCTAACCCTAACCCTAACACCTAACCCTAACCCTAACCCTAACCCTAACCCTAACCCCTAACCCTAACCCTAACCCTAACCCTAACCCTAACACCTAACCCTAACCCTAACCCTAACCCTAACCCTAACCCCTAACCTAACCCTAACCCTAACCCTAACCCTAAACCTAACTTGTTCCTAACAGGAACAAGTTTCCAAGGAAAGAACGTAAATGAAATGCTCGACTTTGTAAACTGAATCACATGTGTGTCACTCGCTCAATTAGGAATACAGGAAAACCGAAAAGTGATATATCACACTGTACAGCACAGAAACAAGTATTCATCGAAAGAACAGAAAAGCAAAGCACAACTTTGTAAACTAAATCACATACGTGTCACACGTTCAATTATTACAACAGGAAAATGAAAAGTGATATATCACACTGTACAGCACAGAAACAGGTTTCCAACCGAAGAACAGAAATCCAAAGCAGTACTTTGTAAACTAAATCACATGTATGTCGCTCGCTCAATTAGGAATACAGGGAAACCGAAAAGTGTTATCTCGCACTGTATGGCACAGAAACAAATTTCCAAAGAAAGAACAGAAACGCAAAGCACATCTTTGTAAATAAAATGACATACGTGTCGCCTGTTTAATTATTATAACAGGAAAACTGAAAAGTGATATAACGCACTGTACAGCACAGGAACAAGTTTCAAATGAAAGAACAAATAATAAAATCACTAATTTGTGAACTAAATCACATGTGCGTCGCTCGCTCCATTAGGAATACAGGAAAACTGAAAAGTGATATATCTCACTGTACAGCGCAAGAACAAGTTTCCAACGAAAGAACAGAAAAGCAAAGCACAACTTTGTAAACTAATTCACATATGTGTGGCCTGTTCAATTATTATAACAGGAAAACTGAAAAGTGATATAACCCTAACCCTAACCGAAACCCCTAACCCTAACCCTAACCCTAACCCTAACCCTAACCCCTAACACTAACCCTAACCCTAACCGTAACCCTAACCATATCCCTTACCCAGCCCTAACCTAACCCTACCCCTAACCCTAACCCTAACCCTAACCCTAACCTTAACCCTAACTTGTTCCTAACAGGAACAAGTTTCCAAGGAAAGAACATAAATGAAAAGCACTGCTTTGTAAACTGAATCACATGTGTGTCACTCGCTCAAGTAGGAATACAGGAAAACCGATAAGTGTTATCTCGCACTGTACGGCACAGAAACAAGTTTCCATCGAAAGAACAGAAAGGCCAAGCACAACTTTGTAAACTAAATCACATACGTGTCGCCCGTTCAATTATTACAACAGGAAAACTGAAAAGTGATATATCACACTGTACAGCACAGAAACAAGTTTCCAATCGAAGAACAGAAATCCAAAGCACTACTTTGTAAACTAAATCACATGTATGTCGCTCGCTCAATTAGGAATACAGGGAAACAGAAAAGTGTTATCTCGCACTGTATGGCACAGAAACAAATTTCCAAAGAAAGAACAGAAACGCAAAGCACAACTTTGTAAAATAAATGACATACGTGTCGCCTGTTCAATTATTATAACAGGAAAACTTAAAAGTGATATAACGCACTGTACAGCACAGGAACAAGTTTCCATCGAAAGAACAGAAAAGCAAAGTACAACTTTGTAAACTAATTCACATACGTGTCGCCTGTACAATTATTATAACAGGAAAACTGAAAAGTGATATATCACATTGTACAGCACAGGAACAAGTTTCAAATGAAAGAACAAATAATAAAATCACTAATTTGTAAACTAAATCACATGTGCGTCGCTCGCTCCATTAGGAATACAGGAAAACTGAAAAGTGATATATCTCACTGTACAGCGCAAGAACAAGTTTCCAACGAAAGAACAGAAAAGCAAAGCACAACTTTGTAAACTAATTCACATATGTGTGGCCTGTTCAATTATTATAACAGGAAAACTGAAAAGTGATATAACCCTAACCCTAACCCTAACCCTAACCCTAACCCCTAACCCTAACCCTAACCCTAACCGTAACCCTAACCATATCCCTTACCCAGCCCTAACCTAACCCTACCCCTACCCCTAACCCTAACCCTAACCCTAACCCTAACCCTAACCTTAACCCTAACTTGTTCCTAACAGGAACAAGTTTCCAAGGAAAGAACATAAATGAAAAGCACTGCTTTGTAAACTGAATCACATGTGTGTCACTCGCTCTATTAGGAATACAGGAAAACCGAAAAGTGTTATCTCGCACTATACGGCACAGAAACAAGTTTCCATCGAAAGAACAGAAACGCAAAGCACAACTTTGTAAACTAAATCACATACGTGTCGCCCGTTCAATTATTACAACAGGAAAACTGAAAAGTGATATATCACACTGTACAGCACAGAAACAAGTTTCGAACCGAAGAACAGAAATCCAAAGCACTACTTTGTAAACTAAATCACATGTATGTCGCTCGCTCAATTAGGAATACAGGGAAACCGAAAAGTGTTATCTCGCACTGTATGGCACCGAAACAAATTTCCAAAGAAAGAACAGAAACGCAAAGCACAACTTTGTAAAATAAATGACATACGTGTCGCCTGTTCAATTATTATAACAGGAAAACTTTAAAGTGATATAACGCACTGTACAGCACAGGAACAAGTTTCCATCGAAAGAACAGAAACGCAAAGCACAACTTTGTAAACTAATTCACATGCGTGTCGCCTGTTCAATTATTATAACAGGAAAACTGAAAAGTGATATATGACATTGTACAGCACAGGAACAAGTTTCAAATGAAAGAACAAAAAAGAAAATCATTAATTTGTAAACTAAATCACATGTGCGTCGCTCGCTCCATTAGGAATACAGGAAAACTGAAAAGTGATATATCTCACTGTACAGCACAAGAACAAGTTTCCAAAGAAAGAACAGAAAAGCAAAGCACTACTTTTAAACGGAATCACCTGTGTGTTGCTCTCTCAATTAGGAATACAGGAAAACTGAAAAGTGTTATCTCGCACTGTACGGCACAGAAACAAGATTCCATTGAAAGAATAGATACACAAAGCAAAACTTTGTAAACTAATTCACATATGTGTCGCCTGTTCAATTATTATAACAGGAAAACTGAAAAGTGATATAACACTAACCCTAACCCTAACCCTAACCCTAACCCTAAGCCCCTAAACCTAACCCTAACCTTAACCCCTAACCCAGCCCTAACACCTAACCCTAACCCTAACCCTAACCCTAACCCCTAACCCTAACCCTAACCCTAACCCTAACCCCTAACCCTAACCCTAACCCTAACCCTAACCCCTAACCCTAACCCTAACCCTAACCCTAACCCCTAACCCTAACCCTAACGCTAACCGTAACCCTAACCATATCCCTTACCCAGCCCTAACCTAACCCTAACCCTAACCCTAAACCTAACTTGTTCCTAACAGGAACAAGTTTCCAAGGAAAGAACGTAAATGAAAAGCTCGACTTTGTAAACTGAATCACATGTGTGTCACTCGCTCAATTAGGAATACAGGAAAACCGAAAAGTGATATATCACACTGTACAGCACAGAAACAAGTTTTCATAGAAAGAACAGAAAAGCAAAGCACAACTTTGTAAACTAAATCACATACGTGTCACCCGTTCAATTATTACAACAGGAAAACTGAAAAGTGATATATCACACTGTACAGCACAGAAACAAGTTTCCAACCGAAGAACAGAAATCCAAAGCACTACTTTTTAAACTAAATCACATGTATGTCGCTCGCTCAATTAGGAATACAGGGAAACCGAAAAGTGTTATCTCGCACTGTATGGCACAGAAACAAATTTCCAAAGAAAGAACAGAAACGCAAAGGACAACTTTGTAAATAAAATGACATACGTGTCGCCTGTTTAATTATTATAACAGGAAAACTGAAAAGTGATATAACGCACTGTACAGCACAGGAACAAGTTTCCATCGAAAGAACAGAAACGCAAAGTACAACTTTGTAAACTAATTCACATACGTGTCGCCTGTTCAATTATTATAACAGGAAAACTGAAAAGTGATATATCACATTGTACAGCACAGGAACAAGTTTCAAATGAAAGAACAAATAATAAAATCACTAATTTGTAAACTAAATCACATGTGCGTCGCTCGCTCCATTAGGAATACAGGAAAACTGAAAAGTGATATATCTCACTGTACAGAGCAAGAACAAGTTTCCAACGAAAGAACAGAAAAGCAAAGCACAACTTTGTAAACTAATTCACATATGTGTGGCCTGTTCAATTATTATAACAGGAAAACTGAAAAGTGATATAACCCTAACCCTAACAGAAGCCCCTAACCCTAACCCTAACCCTAACCCTAACCCTAACCCCTAACCCTAACCCTAACCCTAACCGTAACACTAACCATATCCCTTACCCAGCCCTAACCTAACCCTACCCCTAACCCTAACCCTAACCCTAACCCTAACCCTAACATTAACCCTAACTTGTTCCAAACAGGAACAAGTTTCCAAGGAAAGAACATAAATGAAAAGCACTGCTTTGTAAACTGAATCACATGTGTGTCACTCGCTCAATTAGGAATACAGGAAAACCGAAAAGTGTTATCTCGCACTATACGGCACAGAAACAAGTTTCCATCGAAAGAACAGAAACGCAAAGCACAACTTTGTAAACTAAATCACATACGTGTCGCCTGTTCAATTATTACAACAGGAAAACTGAAAAGTGATATATCACACTGTACAGCACAGAAACAAGTTTCCAACCGAAGAACAGAAATCCAAAGCACTACTTTGTAAACTAAATCACATGTATGTCGCTCGCTCAAATAGGAATACAGGGAAACCGAAAAGTGTTATCTCACACTGTATGGCACAGAAACAAATTTTCAAAGAAAGAACAGAAACGCAAAGCACAACTTTGTAAATTAAATGACATACGTGTCGCCTGTTCAATTATTATAACAGGAAAACTTAAAAGTGATATAACGCACTGTACAGCACAGGAACAAGTTTCCATCGAAAGAACAGAAAGGCAAAGCACAACTTTGTAAACTACTTCACATACGTGTCCTCTGTTCAATTATTATAACAGGAAAACTGAAAAGTGATATAACGCACTGTACAGCACAGGAACAAGTTTCCATCGAAAGAACAGAAACGCAAAGCACAACTTTGTAAACTAATAAACATACCTGTCGCCTGTTCAATTATTATAACAGAAAAACTGAAAAGTGATATAACGCACTGTACAGCACAGGAACAAGTTTCCATCGAAAGAACAGAAACGCAAAGCACAACTTTTTAAACTAATTCACATACGTGTCGCCTGTTCCATTATTATAACAGGAAAACTGAAAAGTGATATAACGCACTGTACAGCACAGAAACAAGTTTCCATCGAAAGAACAGAAACGCAAAGCACAACTTTGTAAACTAATTCACATACGTGTCACCTGTTCAATTATTATAACAGGAAAACTGAAAAGTGATATAACGCACTGTACAGCACAGAAACAAGTTTCCATCGAAAGAACAGAAACGCAAAGCACAACTTTGTAAACTAATTCACATACGTGTCGCCTGTTCAATTATTATAACAGGAAAACTGAAAAGTGATATATGACATTGTACAGCACAGGAAAAAGTTTCAAATGAAAGAACAAAAAAGAAAATCATTAATTTGTAAACTAAATCACATGTGCGTCGCTCGCTCCATTAGGAATACAGGAAAACTGAAAAGTGATATATCTCACTGTACAGCACAAGAACAAGTTTCCAAAGAAAGAACAAAAAAGCAAAGCACTACTTTTAAACGGAATCACCTGTGTTTTGCTCTCTCAATTAGGAATACAGGAAAACTGAAAAGTGTTATCTCGCACTGTACGGCACAGAAACAAGATTCCATTGAAAGAATAGATACACAAAGCAAAACTTTGTAAACTAATTCACATATGTGTCGTCTGTTCAATTATTATAACAGGAAAACTGAAAAGTGATATAACACTAACCCTAACCCTAATCCTTACCCTAACCCTAAGCCCCTAACCCTAACCCTAACACCTAACCCTAACCCTAACCCTAACCCTAACCCCTAACCCTAACCCTAACCCTAACCCTAACCGTAACACTAACCATATCCCTTACCCAGCCCTAACCTAACCCTACCCCTACCCCTAACCCTAACCCTAACCCTAACCCTAACCCTAACCCTTACCTTAACCCTAACTTGTTCCTAACAGGAACAAGTTTCCAAGGAAAGAACATAAATGAAAAGCACTGCTTTGTAAACTGAATCACATGTGTGTCACTTGCTCAATTAGGAATACAGGAAAACCGAAAAGTGTTATCTCGCACTATACGGCACAGAAACAAGTTTCCATCGAAAGAACAGAAACGCAAAGCACAACTTTGTAAACTAAATCACATACGTGTCGCCCGTTCAATTATTACAACAGGAAAACTGAAAAGTGATATATCACACTGTACAGCACAGAAACAAGTTTCCAACCGAAGAACAGAAATCCAAAGCACTACTTTGTAAACTAAATCACATGTATGTCGCTCGCTCAGTTAGGAATACAGGGAAACTGAAAAGTGTTATCTCACACTGTATGGCACAGAAACAAATTTCCAAAGAAAGAACAGAAACGCAAAGCACAACTTTGTAAAATAAATGACATACGTGTCGCCTGTTCAATTATTATAACAGGAAAACTTAAAAGTGATATAACGCACTGTACAGCACAGGAACAAGTTTCCATCGAAAGAACAGAAACGCAAAGCACAACTTTGTAAACTACTTCACATACGTGTCGTCTGTTCAATTATTATAACAGGAAAACTGAAAAGTGATATAACGCACTGTACAGCACAGGAACAAGTTTCCATCGAAAGAACAGAAACGCAAAGCACAACTTTGTAAACTAATAAACATACCTGTCGCCTGTTCAATTATTATAACAGGAAAACTGAAAAGTTATATAACGCACTGTACAGCACAGGAACAAGTTTCCATCGAAAGAACAGAAACGCAAAGCACAACTTTTTAAACTAATTCACATACGTGTCGCCTGTTCAATTATTATAACAGGAAAACTGAAAAGTGATATAACGCACTGTACAGCACAGAAACAAGTTTCCATCGAAAGAACAGAAACGCAAAGCACAACTTTGTAAACTAATTCACATACGTGTCGCCTGTTCAATTATTATAACAGGAAAACTGAAAAGTGATATAACGCACTGTACAGCACAGAAACAAGTTTCCATTGAAAGAACAGAAATGCAAAGCACAACTTTGTAAACTAATTCACATACGTGTCGCCTGTTCAATTATTATAACAGGAAAACTGAAAAGTGATATATGACATTGTACAGCACAGGAAAAAGTTTCAAATGAAAGAACAAAAAAGAAAATCATTAATTTGTAAACTAAATCACATGTGCGTCGCTCGCTCCATTAGGAATACAGGAAAACTGAAAAGTGATATATCTCACTGTACAGCGCAAGAACAAGTTTCCAACGAAAGAACAGAAAAGCAAAGCACAACTTTGTAAACTAATTCACGTATGTGTGGCCTGTTCAATTATTATAACAGGAAAACTGAAAAGTGATATAACCCTAACCCTAACAGAAGCCCCTAACCCTAACCCTAACCCTAACCCTAACCCTAACCCTAACCCCTAACCCTAACCCTAACCCTAACCGAAACCCTAACCATATCCCTTACCCAGCCCTAACCTAACCCTACCCCTAACCCTAACCCTAACCCTAACCCTAACCCTAACCCTAACCTTAACCCTAACTTGTTCCTAACAGGAACAAGTTTCCAAGGAAAGAACATAAATGAAAAGCACTGCTTTGTAAACTGAATCACATGTGTGTCACTCGCTCAATTAGGAATACAGGAAAACCGAAAAGTGTTATCTCGCACTATACGGCACAGAAACAAGTTTCCATCGAAAGAACAGAAACGCAAAGCACAACTTTGTAAACTAAATCACATACGTGTTGCCCGTTCAATTATTACAACAGGAAAACTGAAAAGTGATATATCACACTGTACAGCACAGAAACAAGTTTCCAACCGAAGAACAAAAATCCAAAGCACTACTTTGTAAACTAAATCACATGTATGTCGCTCGCTCAATTAGAAATACAGGGAAACCGAAAAGTGTTATCTCACACTGTATGGCACAGAAACAAATTTCCAAAGAAAGAACAGAAACGCAAAGCACAACTTTGTAAACTAATTCACATACGTGTCGCCCGTTCAATTATTACAACAGGAAAACTGAAAAGTGATATATCTCACTGTACAGCACAAGAACAAGTTTCCAAAGAAAGAACAAAAAAGCAAAGCACTACTTTTAAACGGAATCACCTGTGTGTTGCTCTCTCAATTAGGAATACAGGAAAACTGAAAAGTGTTATCTCGCACTGTACGGCACAGAAACAAGATTCCATTGAAAGAATAGATACACAAAGCAAAACTTTGTAAACTAATTCACATATGTGTCGCCTGTTCAATTATTATAACAGGAAAACTGAAAAGTGATATAACACTAACCCTAACCCTAATCCTTACCCTAACCCTAAGCCCCTAACCCTAACCCTAACCTTAACCCCTAACCCTAACCCTAACACCTAACCCTAACCCTAACCCTAACCCTAACCCCTAACCCTAACCCTAACCCTAACCCTAACCCTAACCCCTAACCCTAACCCTAACCCCTAACCCTAACCCTAACGCTAACCGTAACCCTAACCATATCCCTTACCCAGCCCTAACCTAACCCTAACCCTAACCCTAAACCTAACTTGTTCCTAACAGGAACAAGTTTCCAAGGAAAGAACGTAAATGAAAAGCTCGACTTTGTAAACTGAATCACATGTGTGGCACTCGCTCAATTAGGAATACAGGAAAACTGAAAAGTGATATATCACACTGTACAGCACAGAAACTAGTTTTCATCGAAAGAACAGAAAAGCAAAGCACAACTTTGTAAACTAAATCACATACGTGTCACCCGTTCAATTATTACAACAGGAAAACTGAAAAGTGATATATCACACTGTACAGCACAGAAACAAGTTTCCAACCGAAGAACAGAAATCCAAAGCACTACTTTGTAAACTAAATCACATGTATGTCGCTCGCTCAATTAGGAATACAGGGAAACCGAAAAGTGTTATCTCGCACTGTATGGCACAGAAACAAATTTCCAAAGAAAGAACAGAAACGCAAAGGACAACTTTGTAAATAAAATGACATACGTGTCGCCTGTTTAATTATTATAACAGGAAAACTGAAAAGTGATATAACGCACTGTACAGCACAGGAACAAGTTTCCATCGAAAGAACAGAAACGCAAAGTACAACTTTGTAAACTAATTCACATACGTGTCGCCTGTTCAATTATTATAACAGGAAAACTGAAAAGTGATATATCACATTGTACAGCACAGGAACAAGTTTCAAATGAAAGAACAAATAATAAAATCACTAATTTGTAAACTAAATCACATGTGCGTCGCTCGCTCCATTAGGAATACAGGAAAACTGAAAAGTGATATATCTCACTGTACAGCGCAAGAACAAGTTTCCAACGAAAGAACAGAAAAGCAAAGCACAACTTTGTAAACTAATTCACATATGTGTGGCCTGTTCAATTATTATAACAGGAAAACTGAGAAGTGATATAACCCTAACCCTAACAGAAGCCCCTAACCCTAACCCTAACCCTAACCCTAACCCTAACCCTAACCCCTAACCCTAACCCTAACCCTAACCATAACCCTAACCATATCCCTTACCCAGCCCTAACCTAACCCTACCCCTACCCCTAACCCTAACCCTAACCCTAACCCTAACCTTAACCCTAACCCTAACCTTAACCCTAACTTGTTCCTAACAGGAACCAGTTTCCAAGGAAAGAACATAAATGAAAAGCACTGCTTTGTAAACTGAATCACATGTGTGTCACTCGCTCAATTAGGAATACAGGAAAACCGAAAAGTGTTATCTCGCACTATACGGCACAGAAACAAGTTTCCATCGAAAGAACAGAAAGGCCAAGCACAACTTTGTAAACTAAATCACATACGTGTCGCCCGTTCAATTATTACAACAGGAAAACTGAAAAGTGATATATCACACTGTACAGCACAGAAACAAGTTTCCAACCGAAGAACAGAAATCCAAAGCACTACTTTGTAAACTAAATCACATGTATGTCGCTCGCTCAATTAGGAATACAGGGAAACCGAAAAGTGTTATCTCGCACTGTATGGCACAGAAACAAATTTCCAAAGAAAGAACAGAAACGCAAAGCACAACTTTGTAAAATAAATGACATACGTGTCGCCTGTTCAATTATTATAACAGGAAAACTGAAAAGTGATATAACGCACTGTACAGCACAGAAACAAGTTTCCATCGAAAGAACAGAAACGCAAAGCACAACTTTGTAAACTAATTCACATGCGTGTCGCCTGTTCAATTATTATAACAGGAAAACTGAAAAGTGATATATGACATTGTACAGCACAGGAACAAGTTTCAAATGAAAGAACAAAAAAGAAAATCATTAATTTGTAAACTAAATCACATGTGCGTCGCTCGCTCCATTAGGAATACAGGAAAACTGAAAAGTGATATATCTCACTGTACAGCACAAGAACAAGTTTCCAAAGAAAGAACAGAAAAGCAAAGCACTACTTTTAAACGGAATCACCTGTGTGTTGCTCTCTCAATTAGGAATACAGGAAAACTGAAAAGTGTTATCTCGCACTGTACGGCACAGAAACAAGATTCCATTGAAAGAATAGATACACAAAGCAAAACTTTGTAAACTAATTCACATATGTGTCGCCTGTTCAATTATTATAACAGGAAAACTGAAAAGTGATATAACACTAACCCTAACCCTAACCCTAACCCTAAGCCCCTAACCCTAACCCTAACCTTAACCCCTAACCCTAACCCTAACACCTAATCCTAACCCTAACCCTAACCCCTAACCCTAACCCTAACCCTAACCCTAACCCTAACCCCTAACCCTAACCCTAACCCTAACCTCTAACCCTAACCCTAACCCTAACCCCTAACCCTAACCCTAACGCTAACCGTAACCCTAACCATATCCCTTACCCAGCCCTAACCTAACCCTAACCCTAACCCTAACCCTAAACCTAACTTGTTCCTAACAGGAACAAGTTTCCAAGGAAAGAACGTAAATGAAAAGCTCGACTTTGTAAACTGAATCACATGTGTGTCACTCGCTCAATTAGGAATACAGGAAAACCGAAAAGTGATATATCACACTGTACAGCACAGAAACAAGTTTTCATCGAAAGAACAGAAAAGCAAAGCAAAACTTTGTAAACTAAATCACATACGTGTCACCCGTTCAATTATTACAACAGGAAAACTGAAAAGTGATATATCACACTGTACAGCACAGAAACAAGTTTCCAACCGAAGAACAGAAATCCAAAGCACTACTTTGTAAACTAAATCACATGTATGTCGCTCGCTCAATTAGGAATACAGGGAAACCGAAAAGTGTTATCTCGCACTGTATGGCACAGAAACAAATTTCCAAAGAAAGAACAGAAACGCAAAGGACAACTTTGTAAATAAAATGACATACGTGTCGCCTGTTTAATTATTATAACAGGAAAACTGAAAAGTGATATAACGCACTGTACAGCACAGGAACAAGTTTCCATCGAAAGAACAGAAACGCAAAGTACAACTTTGTAAACTAATTCACATACGTGTCGCCTGTTCAATTATTATAACAGGAAAACTGAAAAGTGATATATCACATTGTACAGCACAGGAACAAGTTTCAAATGAAAGAACAAATAATAAAATCACTAATTTGTAAACTTAATCACATGTGCGTCGCTCGCTCCATTAGGAATACAGGAAAACTGAAAAGTGATATATCTCACTGTACAGCGCAAGAACAAGTTTCCAACGAAAGAACAGAAAAGCAAAGCACAACTTTGTAAACTAATTCACATATGTGTGGCCTGTTCAATTATTATAACAGGAAAACTGAGAAGTGATATAACCCTAACCCTAACAGAAGCCCCTAACCCTAACCCTAACCCTAACCCTAACCCTAACCCTAACCCCTAACCCTAACCCTAACCCTAACCATAACCCTAACCATATCCCTTACCCAGCCCTAACCTAACCCTACCCCTACCCCTAACCCTAACCCTAACCCTAACCCTAACCTTAACCCTAACCCTAACCTTAACCCTAACTTGTTCCTAACAGGAACAAGTTTCCAAGGAAAGAACATAAATGAAAAGCACTGCTTTGTAAACTGAATCACATGTGTGTCACTCGCTCAATTAGGAATACAGGAAAACCGAAAAGTGTTATCTCGCACTATACGGCACAGAAACAAGTTTCCATCGAAAGAACAGAAAGGCCAAGCACAACTTTGTAAACTAAATCACATACGTGTCGCCCGTTCAATTATTACAACAGGAAAACTGAAAAGTGATATATCACACTGTACAGCACAGAAACAAGTTTCCAACCGAAGAACAGAAATCCAAAGCACTACTTTGTAAACTAAATCACATGTATGTCGCTCGCTCAATTAGGAATACAGGGAAACCGAAAAGTGTTATCTCGCACTGTATGGCACAGAAACAAATTTCCAAAGAAAGAACAGAAACGCAAAGCACAACTTTGTAAAATAAATGACATACGTGTCGCCTGTTCAATTATTATAACAGGAAAACTGAAAAGTGATATAACGCACTGTACAGCACAGAAACAAGTTTCCATCGAAAGAACAGAAACGCAAAGCACAACTTTGTAAACTAATTCACATGCGTGTCGCCTGTTCAATTATTATAACAGGAAAAGTGAAAAGTGATATATGATATTGAACAGCACAGGAACAAGTTTCAAATGAAAGAACAAAAAAGAAAATCATTAATTTGTAAACTAAATCACATGTGCGTCGCTCGCTCCATTAGGTATACAGGAAAACTGAAAAGTGATATATCTCACTGTACAGCACAAGAACAAGTTTCCAACGAAAGAACAGAAAAGCAAAGCACTACTTTTAAACGGAATCACCTGTGTGTCGCTCGCTCAATTAGGAATACAGGAAAACTGAAAAGTGTTATCTCGCACTGTACGGCACAGAAACAAGATTCCGTTGAAAGAATAGATACACAAAGCAAAACTTTGTAAACTAATTCACATATGTGTCGCCTGTTCAATTATTATAACAGGAAAACTGAAAAGTGATATAACCCTAACCCTAACCCTAACCCTAACCCTAAGCCCCTAACCCTAACCCTAACCTTAACCCCTAACCCTAACCCTAACACCTAACCCTAACCCTAACCCTAACCCCTAACCCTAACCCCTAACCCTAACCCTAACCCTAACCTCTAACCCTAACCCTAACCCTAACCCCTAACCCTAACCCTAACGCTAACCGTAACCCTAACCATATCCCTTACCCAGCCCTAACCTAACCCTAACCCTAACCCTAACCCTAACCCTAAACCTAACTTGTTCCTAACAGGAACAAGTTTCCAAGGAAAGAACGTAAATGAAAAGCTCGACTTTGTAAACTGAATCACATGTGTGTCACTCACTCAATTAGGAATACAGGAAAACCGAAAAGTGATATATCACACTGTACAGCACAGAAACAAGTTTTCATCGAAAGAACAGAAAAGCAAAGCAAAACTTTGTAAACTAAATCACATACGTGTCACCCGTTCAATTATTACAACAGGAAAACTGAAAAGTGATATATCACACTGTACAGCACAGAAACAAGTTTCCAACCGAAGAACAGAAATCCAAAGCACTACTTTGTAAACTAAATCACATGTATGTCGCTCGCTCAATTAGGAATACAGGGAAACCGAAAAGTGTTATCTCGCACTGTATGGCACAGAAACAAATTTCCAAAGAAAGAACAGAAACGCAAAGGACAACTTTGTAAATAAAATGACATACGTGTCGCCTGTTTAATTATTATAACAGGAAAACTGAAAAGTGATATAACGCACTGTACAGCACAGGAACAAGTTTCCATCGAAAGAACAGAAACGCAAAGTACAACTTTGTAAACTAATTCACATACGTGTCGCCTGTTCAATTATTATAACAGCAAAACTGAAAAGTGATATATCACATTGTACAGCACAGGAACAAGTTTCAAATGAAAGAACAAATAATAAAATCACTAATTTGTAAACTAAATCACATGTGCGTCGCTCGCTCCATTAGGAATACAGGAAAACTGAAAAGTGATATATCTCACTGTACAGCGCAAGAACAGGTTTCCAACGAAAGAACAGAAAAGCAAAGCACAACTTTGTAAACTAATTCACATATGTGTGGCCTGTTCAATTATTATAACAGGAAAACTGAGAAGTGATATAACCCTAACCCTAACAGAAGCCCCTAACCCTATCCCTAACCCTAACCCTAACCCCTAACCCTAACCCTAACCCTAACCATAACCCTAACCATATCCCTTACCCAGCCCTAACCTAACCCTACCCCTACCCCTAACCCTAACCCTAACCCTAACCCTAACCTTAACCCTAACCCTAACCTTAACCCTAACTTGTTCCTAACAGGAACAAGTTTCCAAGGAAAGAACATAAATGAAAAGCACTGCTTTGTAAACTGAATCACATGTGTGTCACTCGCTCAATTAGTAATACAGGAAAACCGAAAAGTGTTATCTCGCACTATAAGGCACAGAAACAAGTTTCCATCGAAAGAACAGAAAGGCCAAGCACAACTTTGTAAACTAAATCACATACGTGTCGCCCGTTCAATTATTACAACAGGAAAACTGAAAAGTGATATATCACACTGTACAGCACAGAAACAAGTTTCCAACCGAAGAACAGAAATCCAAAGCACTACTTTGTAAACTAAATCACATGTATGTCGCTCGCTCAATTAGGAATACAGGGAAACCGAAAAGTGTTATCTCGCACTGTATGGCACAGAAACAAATTTCCAAAGAAAGAACAGAAACGCAAAGCACAACTTTGTAAAATAAATGACATACGTGTCGCCTGTTCAATTATTATAACAGGAAAACTGAAAAGTGATATAACGCACTGTACAGCACAGAAACAAGTTTCCATCGAAAGAACAGAAACGCAAAGCACAACTTTGTAAACTAATTCACATGCGTGTCGCCTGTTCAATTATTATAACAGGAAAACTGAAATGTGATATATGACATTGTACAGCACAGGAACAAGTTTCAAATGAAAGAACAAAAAAGAAAATCATTAATTTGTAAACTAAATCACATGTGCGTCGCTCGCTCCATTAGGAATACAGGAAAACTGAAAAGTGATATATCTCACTGTACAGCACAAGAACAAGTTTCCAAAGAAAGAACAGAAAAGCAAAGCACTACTTTTAAACGGAATCACCTGTGTGTTGCTCTCTCAATTAGGAATACAGGAAAACTGAAAAGTGTTATCTCGCACTGTACGGCACAGAAACAAGATTCCATTGAAAGAATAGATACACAAAGCAAAACTTTGTAAACTAATTCACATATGTGTCGCCTGTTCAATTATTATAACAGGAAAACTGAAAAGTGATATAACACTAACCCTAACAGAAGCCCCTAACCCTAACCCTAACCCTAACCCTAACCCTAACCCTAACCCCTAACCCTAACCCTAACCCTAACTGTAACCCTAACCATATCCCTTACCCAGTCCTAACCTAACCCTACCCCTAACCCTAACCCTAACCCTAACCCTAACCCTAACCCTAACCCTAACCCTAACCTTAACCCTAACTTGTTCCTAACAGGAACAAGTTTCCAAGGAAAGAACATAAATGAAAAGCACTGCTTTGTAAAATGAATCACATGTGTGTCACTCGCTCAATTAGGTATACAGGACAACCGAAAAGTGTTATCTCGTACTATACGGCACAGAAACAAGTTTCCATCGAAAGAACAGAAACGCAAAGCACAACTTTGTAAACTAAATCACATACGTGTCGCCCGTTCAATTATTACAACAGGAAAACTGAAAAGTGATATATCACACTGTACAGCACAGAAACAAGTTTCGAACCGAAGAACAGAAATCCAAAGCACTACTTTGTAAACTAAATCACATGTATGTCGCTCGCTCAATTAGGAATACAGGGAAACCGAAAAGTGTTATCTCGCACTGTATGGCACAGAAACAAATTTCCAAAGAAAGAACAGAAACGCAAAGCACAACTTTGTAAAATAAATGACATACGTGTCGCCTGTTCAATTATTATAACAGGAAAACTGAAAAGTGATATAACGCACTGTATAGCACAGGAACAAGTTTCCATCGAAAGAACAGAAACTCAAAGCACAACTTTGTAAACTAATAAACATACGTGTCGCCTGTTCAATTATTATAACAGGAAAACTGAAAAGTGATATAACGCACTGTACAGCACAGGAACAGGTTTCCATCGAAAGAACAGAAACGCAAAGCACAACTTTTTAAACTAATTCACATACGTGTCGCCTGTTCCATTATTACAACAGGAAAACTGAAAAGTGATATAACGCAGTGTACAGCACAGAAACAAGTTTCCATCGAAAGAACAGAAACGCAAAGCACAACTTTGTAAACTAATTCACATACGTGTCGCCTGTTCAATTATTATAACAGGAAAACTGAAAAGTGATATAACGCACTGTACAGCACAGAAACAAGTTTCCATCGAAAGAACAGAAACGCAAAGCACAACTTTTTAAACTAATTCACATACGTTTCGCCTGTTCAATTATTATAACAGGAAAACTGAAAAGTGATATATGACATTGTACAGCACAGGAACAAGTTTCAAATGAAACAACAAAAAAGAAAATCATTAATTTGTAAACTAAATCACATGTGCGTCGCTCGCTCCATTAGGAATACAGGAAAACTGAAAAGTGATATATCTCACTGTACAGCACAAGAACAAGTTTCCAAAGAAAGAACAGAAAAGCAAAGCACTACTTTTAAACGGAATCACCTGTGTGTTGCTCTCTCAATTAGGAATACAGGAAAACTGAAAAGTGTTATCTCGCACTGTACGGCACAGAAACAAGATTCCATTGAAAGAATAGATACACAAAGCAAAACTTTGTAAACTAATTCACATATGTGTCGCCTGTTCAATTATTATAACAGGAAAACTGAAAAGTGATATAACACTAACCCTAACCCTAACCCTAACCCTAACCCTAACCCCTAACCCTAACCCTAACCCTAACCCTAACCCCTAACCCTAACCCTAACCCTAACCCTAACCCCTAACCCTAACGCTAACCGTAACCCTAACCATATCCCTTACGCAGCCCTAACCTAACCCTAACCCTAACCCTAACCCTAAATCTAACTTGTTCCTAACAGGAACAGGTTTCCAAGGAAAAAACGTAAATGAAAAGCACGACTTTGTAAACTGAATCACATGTGTGTCACTCGCTCAATTAGGAATATAGGAAAACCGAAAAGTGATATATCACACTGTACAGCACAGGAACAAGTTTCCATCGAAAGAACAGAAACGCAAAGCACAACTTTGTAAACTAATTCACATACGTGTCGCCTGTTCAATTATTATAACAGGAAAACTGAAAAGTGATATAACGCACTGTACAGCAGAGAAACAAGTTTCCATCGAAATAACAGAAACACAAAGCACAACGTTGTAAACTAATTCACATACGTGTCGCCTGTTCAATTATTATAACAGGAAAACTGAAAAGTGATATAACGCACTGTACAGCCCAGAAACAAGTTTCCATCGAAAGAACAGAAACGCAAAGCACAACTTTGTAAACTAATTCACATACGTGTCGCCTGTTCAATTATTATAACAGGAAAACTGAAAAGTGATATATGACATTGTACAGCACAGGAACAAGTTTCAAATGAAAGAACAAAAAAGAAAATCATTAATTTGTAAACTAAATCACATGTGCGTCGTTCGCTCCATTAGGAATACAGGAAAACTGAAAAGTGATATATCTCACTGTACAGCACAAGAACAAGTTTCCAAAGAAAGAACAGAAAAGCAAAGCACTACTTTTAAACGGAATCACCTGTGTGTTGCTCTCTCAATTAGGAATACAGGAAAACTGAAAAGTGTTATCTCGCACTGTACGGCACAGAAACAAGATTCCATTGAAAGAATAGATACACAAAGCAAAACTTTGTAAACTAATTCACATATGTGTCGCCTGTTCAATTATTATAACAGGAAAACTGAAAAGTGATATAATACTAACCCTAACCCTAACCCTAACCCTAACCCTAAGCCCCTAAACCTAACCCTAACCTTAACCCCTAACCCAGCCCTAACACCTAACCCTAACCCTAACCCTAACCCTAACCCCTAACCCTAACCCTAACCCTAACCCTAACCCTAACCCTAACCCCTAACCCTAACCCTAACCCTAACCCTAACCCCTAACCCTAACCCCTAACCCTAACCCTAACCCTAACCCTAACCCCTAACCCTAACCCTAACGCTAACCGTAACCCTAACCATATCCCTTACCCAGCCCTAACCTAACCCTAACCCTAACCCTAACCCTAAACCTAACTTGTTCCTAACAGGAACAAGTTTCCAAGGAAAGAACGTAAATGAAAAGCTCGACTTTGTAAACTGAATCACAAGTGTGTCACTCGCTCAATTAGGAATACAGGAAAACCGAAAAGTGATATATCACACTGTACAGCACAGAAACAAGTTTTCATCGAAAGAACAGAAAAGCAAAGCAAAACTTTGTAAACTAAATCACATACGTGTCACCCGTTCAATTATTACAACAGGAAAACTGAAAAGTGATATATCACACTGTACAGCACAGAAACAAGTTTCCAACCGAAGAACAGAAATCCAAAGCACTACTTTGTAAACTAAATCACATGTATGTCGCTCGCTCAATTAGGAATACAGGGAAACCGAAAAGTGTTATCTCGCACTGTATGGCACAGAAACAAATTTCCAAAGAAAGAACAGAAACGCAAAGGACAACTTTGTAAATAAAATGACATACGTGTCGCCTGTTTAATTATTATAACAGGAAAACTGAAAAGTGATATAACGCACTGTACAGCACAGGAACAAGTTTCCATCGAAAGAACAGAAACGCAAAGTACAACTTTGTAAACGAATTCACATACGTGTCGCCTGTTCAATTATTATAACAGCAAAACTGAAAAGTGATATATCACATTGTACAGCACAGGAACAAGTTTCAAATGAAAGAACAAATAATAAAATCACTAATTTGTAAACTAAATCACATGTGCGTCGCTCGCTCCATTAGGAATACAGGAAAACTGAAAAGTGATATATCTCACTGTACAGCGCAAGAACAAGTTTCCAACGAAAGAACAGAAAAGCAAAGCACAACTTTGTAAACTAATTCACATATGTGTGGCCTGTTCAATTATTATAACAGGAAAACTGAAAAGTGATATAACCCTAACCCTAACAGAAGCCCCTAACCCTAACCCTAACCCTAACCCTAACCCTAACCCTAACCCCTAACCCTAACCCTAACCCTAACCGAAACCCTAACCATATCCCTTACCCAGCCCTAACCTACCCCTACCCCTACCCCTAACCCTAACCCTAACCCTAACCCTAACCCTAACCTTAACCCTAACTTGTTCCTAACAGCAACAAGTTTCCAAGGAAAGAACATAAATGAAAAGCACTGCTTTGTAAACTGAATCACATGTGTGTCACTCGCTCAATTAGGAATACAGGAAAACCGAAAAGTGTTATCTCGCACTATACGGCACAGAAACAAGTTTCCATCGAAAGAACAGAAACGCAAAGCACAACTTTGTAAACTAAATCACATACGTGTTGCCCGTTCAATTATTACAACAGGAAAACTGAAAAGTGATATATCACACTGTACAGCACAGAAACAAGTTTCCAACCGAAGAACAAAAATCCAAAGCACTACTTTGTAAACTAAATCACATGTATGTCGCTCGCTCAATTAGGAATACAGGGAAACCGAAAAGTGTTATCTCACACTGTATGGCACAGAAACAAATTTCCAAAGAAGAACAGAAACTCAAAGAACAACTTTGTAAACTAATTCACATACGTGTCGCCTGTTCAATTATTATAACAGGAAAACTGAAAAGTGATATAACGCACTGTCCAGCACAGGAACAAGTTTCCGTCGAAAGAATAGAAACGCAAAGCACAACTTTGTAAACTAATAAACATACCTGTCGCCTGTTCAATTATTATAACAGGAAAACTGAAAAGTGATATAACGCACTGTACAGCACAGGAACAAGTTTCCATCGAAAGAACAGAAACGCAAAGCACAACTTTTTAAACTAATTCACATACGTGTCGCCTGTTCCATTATTATAACAGGAAAACTGAAAAGTGATATAACGCACTGTACAGCACAGGAACAAGTTTCCATCGAAAGAACAGAAACGAAAAGCACAACTTTGTAAACTAATTCACATACGTGTCGCCTGTTCAATTATTATAACAGGAAAACTGAAAAGTGATATAATGCACTGTACAGCACAGAAACAAGTTTCCATCGAAAGAACAGAAACGCAAAGCACAACTTTGTAAACTAATTCACATACGTGTCGCCTGTTCAATTATTATAACAGGAAAACTGAAAAGTGATATATGACATTGTACAGCACAGGAACAAGTTTCCAAAGAAAGAACAGAAAAGCAAAGCACTACTTTTAAACGGAATCACCTGTGTGTTGCTCTCTCAATTAGGAATACAGGAAAACTGAAAAGTGTTATCTCGCACTGTACGGCACAGAAACAAGATTCCATTGAAAGAATAGATACACAAAGCAAAACTTTGTAAACTAATTCACATATGTGTCGCCTGTTCAATTATTATAACATGATAACTGAAAAGTGATATAACACTAACCCTAACCGTAATCCTTACCCTAACCCTAAGCCCCTAACCCTAACCCTAACCTTAACCCCTAACCCTAACCCTAACACCTAACCCTAACCCTAACCCTAACCCTAACCCCTAACCCTAACCCTAACCCTAACCCTAACCGTAACACTAACCATATCCCTTACCCAGCCCTAACCTAACCCTACCCCTAACCCTAACCCTAACCCTAACCCTAACCCTAACCCTTACCTTAACCCTAAGTTGTTCCTAACAGGAACAAGTTTCCAAGGAAAGAACATAAATGAAAAGCACTGCTTTGTAAACTGAATCACATGTGTGTCACTTGCTCAATTAGGAATACAGGAAAACCGAAAAGTGTTATCTCGCACTATACGGCACAGAAACAACTTTCCATTGAAAGAACAGAAACGCAAAGCACAACTTTGTAAACTAAATCACATACGTGTCGCCCGTTCAATTATTACAACAGGAAAACTGAAAAGTGATATATCACACTGTACAGCACAGAAACAAGTTTCCAACCGAAGAACAGAAATCCAAAGCACTACTTTGTAAACTAAATCACATGTATGTCGCTCGCTCAATTAGGAACACAGGGAAACCGAAAAGTGTTATCTCACACTGTATGGCACAGAAACAAATTTCCAAAGAAAGAACAGAAACGCAAAGCACAACTTTGTAAAATAAATGACATACGTGTCGCCTGTTCAATTATTATAACAGGAAAACTTAAAAGTGATATAACGCACTGTACAGCACAGGAACAAGTTTCCATCGAAAGAACAGAAACGCAAAGCACAACTTTGTAAACTACTTCACATACGTGTCGTCTGTTCAATTATTATAACAGGAAAACTGAAAAGTGATATAACGCACTGTATAGCACAGGAACAAGTTTCCATCGAAAGAACAGAAACGCAAAGCACAACTTTGTAAACTAATAAACATACCTGTCGCCTGTTCAATTATTATAACAGGAAAACTGAAAAGTGATATAACGCACTGTACAGCACAGGAACAAGTTTCCATCGAAAGAACAGAAACGCAAAGCACAACTTTTTAAACTAATTCACATACGTGTCGCCTGTTCAATTATTATAACAGGAAAACTGAAAAGTGATATAACGCACTGTACAGCACAGAAACAAGTTTCCATCGAAAGAACAGAAACGCAAAGCACAACTTTGTAAACTAATTCACATACGTGTCGCCTGTTCAATTATTATAACAGGAAAACTGAAAAGTGATATAACGCACTGTACAGCACAGAAACAAGTTTCCATCGAAAGAACAGAAACGCAAAGCACAACTTTGTAAACTAATTCACATATGTGTTGCCTGTTCAATTATTATAACAGGAAAACTGAAAAGTGATATATGACATTGTACAGCACAGGAAAAAGTTTCAAATGAAAGAACAAAAAAGAAAATCATTAATTTGTAAACTAAATCACATGTGCGTCGCTCGCTCCATTAGGAATACAGGAAAACTGAAAAGTGATATATCTCACTGTACAGCGCAAGAACAAGTTTCCAACGAAAGAACAGAAAAGCAAAGCACAACTTTGTAAACTAATTCACGTATGTGTGGCCTGTTCAATTATTATAACAGGAAAACTGAAAAGTGATATAACCCTAACCCTAACAGAAGCCCCTAACCCTAACCCTAACCCTAACCCTAACCCTAACCCTAACCCCTAACCCTAACCCTAACCCTAACCGAAACCCTAACCATTTCCCTTACCCAGCCCTAACCTAACCCTACCCCTAACCCTAACCCTAACCCTAACCCTAACCCTAACCTTAACCCTAACTTGTTCCTAACAGGAACAAGTTTCCAAGGAAAGAACATAAATGAAAAGCACTGCTTTGTAAACTGAATCACATGTGTGCCTTTCGCTCAATTAGGAATACAGGAAAACCGAAATGTGTTATCTCGCACTATACGGCACAGAAACAAGTTTCCATCGAAAGAACAGAAACGCAAAGCACAACTTTGTAAACTAAATCACATACGTGTTGCCCGTTCAATTATTACAACAGGAAAACTGAAAAGTGATATATCACACTGTACAGCACAGAAACAAGTTTCCAACCGAAGAACAAAAATCCAAAGCACTTCTTTGTAAACTAAATCACATGTATGTCGCTCGCTCAATTAGGAATACAGGGAAACCGAAAAGTGTTATCTCACACTGTATGGCACAGAAACAAATTTCCAAAGAAAGAACAGAAACGCAAAGCACAACTTTGTAAACTAATTCACATACGTGTCGCCCGTTCAATTATTACAACAGGAAAACTGAAAAGTGATATATCTCACTGTACAGCACAAGAACAAGTTTCCAAAGAAAGAACAAAAAAGCAAAGCACTACTTTAAAACGGAATCACCTGTGTGTTGCTCTCTCAATTAGGAATACAGGAAAACTGAAAAGTGTTATCTCGCACTGTACGGCACAGAAACAAGATTCCATTGAAAGAATAGATACACAAAGCAAAACTTTGTAAACTAATTCACATATGTGTCGCCTGTTCAATTATTATAACAGGAAAACTGAAAAGTGATATAACACTAACCCTAACCCTAAGCCCCTAACCCTAACCCTAACCTTAACCCCTAACCCTAACCCTAACACCTAACCCTAACCCTAACCCTAACCCTAACCCCTAACCCTAACCCTAACCCTAACCCTAACCCCTAACCCTAACCCTAACCCTAACCCCTAACCCTAACCCTAACGCTAACCGTAACCCTAACCATATCCCTTACCCAGCCCTAACCTAACCCTAACCCTAACCCTAAACCTAACTTGTTCCTAACAGGAACAAGTTTCCAAGGAAAGAACGTAAATGAAAAGCTCGACTTTGTAAACTGAATCACATGTGTGTCACTCGCTCAATTAGGAATACAGGAAAACCGAAAAGTGATATATCACACTGTACAGCACAGAAACAAGTTTTCATCGAAAGCACAGAAAAGCAAAGCACAACTTTGTAAACTAAATCACATACGTGTCACCCGTTCAATTATTACAACAGGAAAACTGAAAAGTGATATATCACACTGTACAGCACAGAAACAAGTTTCCAACCGAAGAACAGAAATCCAAAGCACTACTTTGTAAACTAAATCACATGTATGTCGCTCGCTCAATTAGGAATACAGGGAAACCGAAAAGTGTTATCTCGCACTGTATGGCACAGAAACAAATTTCCAAAGAAAGAACAGAAACGCAAAGGACAACTTTGTAAATAAAATGACATACGTGTCGCCTGTTTAATTATTATAACAGGAAAACTGAAAAGTGATATAACGCACTGTACAGCACAGGAACAAGTTTCCATCGAAAGAACAGAAACGCAAAGTACAACTTTGTAAACGAATTCACATACGTGTCGCCTGTTCAATTATTATAACAGCAAAACTGAAAAGTGATATATCACATTGTACAGCACAGGAACAAGTTTCAAATGAAAGAACAAATAATAAAATCACTAATTTGTAAACTAAATCACATGTGCGTCGCTCGCTCCATTAGGAATACAGGAAAACTGAAAAGTGATATATCTCACTGTACAGCGCAAGAACAAGTTTCCAAGGAAAGAACAGAAAAGCAAAGCACAACTTTGTAAACTAATTCACATATGTGTGGCCTGTTCAATTATTATAACAGGAAAACTGAGAAGTGATATAACCCTAACCCTAACAGAAGCCCCTAACCCTAACCCTAACCCTAACCCTAACCCTAACCCTAACCCTAACCCCTAACCCTAACCCTAACCCTAACCATAACCCTAACCATATCCCTTACCCATCCCTAACCTAACCCTACCCCTACCCCTACCCCTAACCCTAACCCTAACCCTAACCCTAACCTTAACCCTAACCCTAACCTTAACCCTAACTTGTTCCTAACAGGAACAAGTTTCCAAGGAAAGAACATAAATGAAAAGCACTGCTTTGTAAACTGAATCACATGTGTGTCACTCGCTCAATTAGGAATACAGGAAAACCGAAAAGTGTTATCTCGCACTATACGGCACAGAAACAAGTTTCCATCGAAAGAACAGAAAGGCCAAGCACAACTTTGTAAACTAAATCACATACGTGTCGCCCGTTCAATTATTACAACAGGAAAACTGAAAAGTGATATATCACACTGTACAGCACAGAAACAAGTTTCCAACCGAAGAACAGAAATCCAAAGCACTACTTTGTAAACTAAATCACATGTATGTCGCTCGCTCAATTAGGAATACAGGAAAACTGAAAAGTGATATATGACATTGTACAGCACAGGAACAAGTTTCAAATGAAAGAACAAAAAAGAAAATCATTAATTTGTAAACTAAATCACATGTGCGTCGCTCGCTCCATTAGGAATACAGGAAAACTGAAAAGTGATATATCTCACTGTACAGCACAAGAACAAGTTTCCAAAGAAAGAACAGAAAAGCAAAGCACTACTTTTAAACGGAATCACCTGTGTGTTGCTCTCTCAATTAGGAATACAGGAAAACTGAAAAGTGTTATCTCGCACTGTACGGCACAGAAACAAGATTCCATTGAAAGAATAGATACACAAAGCAAAACTTTGTAAACTAATTCACATATGTGTCGCCTGTTCAATTATTATAACAGGAAAACTGAAAAGTGATATAACACTAACCCTAACCCTAACCCTAACCTTAACCCTAAGCCCCTAACCCTAACCCTAACCTTAACCCCTAACCCTAACCCTAACACCTAACCCTAACCCTAACCCTAACCCCTAACCCTAACCCTAACCCTAACCCTAACCCTAACCTCTAACCCTAACCCTAACCCTAACCCTAACCCCTAACCCTAACCCTAACGCTAACCGTAACCCTAACCATATCCCTTACCCAGCCCTAACCAAACCCTAATCCTAACCCTAACCCTAAACCTAACTTGTTCCTAACAGGAACAAGTTTCCAAGGAAAGAACGTAAATGAAAAGCTCGACTTTGTAAACTGAATCACATGTGTGTCACTCGCTCAATTAGGAATACAGGAAAACCGAAAAGTGATATATCACACTGTACAGCACAGAAACAAGTTTTCATCGAAAGCACAGAAAAGCAAAGCAAAACTTTGTAAACTAAATCACATACGTGTCACCCGTTCAATTATTACAACAGGAAAACTGAAAAGTGATATATCACACTGTACAGCACAGAAACAAGTTTCCAACCGAAGAACAGAAATCCAAAGCACTACTTTGTAAACTAAATCACATGTATGTCGCTCGCTCAATTAGGAATACAGGGAAACCGAAAAGTGTTATCTCGCACTGTATGGCACAGAAACAAATTTCCAAAGAAAGAACAGAAACGCAAAGGACAACTTTGTAAATAAAATGACATACGTGTCGCCTGTTTAATTATTATAACAGGAAAACTGAAAAGTGATATAACGCACTGTACAGCACAGGAACAAGTTTCCAACGAAAGAACAGAAACGCAAAGTACAACTTTGTAAACTAATTCACATACGTGTCGCCTGTTCAATTATTATAACAGGAAAACTGAAAAGTGATATATCACATTGTACAGCACAGGAACAAGTTTCAAATGAAAGAACAAATAATAAAATCACTAATTTGTAAACTAAATCACATGTGCGTCGCTCGCTCCATTAGGAATACAGGAAAACTGAAAAGTGATATATCTCACTGTACAGCGCAAGAACAAGTTTCCAACGAAAGAACAGAAAAGCAAAGCACAACTTTGTAAACTAATTCACATATGTGTGGCCTGTTCAATTATTATAACAGGAAAACTGAGAAGTGATATAACCCTAACCCTAACAGAAGCCCCTAACCCTAACCCTAACCCTAACCCTACCCCTAACCCTAACCCCTAACCCTAACCCTAACCCTAACCCTAACCCCTAACCCTAACCCTAACCCTAACCCTAACCCCTAACCCTAACCCTAACGCTAACCGTAACCCTAACCATATCCCTTACCCAGCCCTAACCTAACCCTAACCCTAACCCTAACCCTAAATCTAACTTGTTCCTAACAGGAACAAGTTTCCAAGGAAAAAACGTAAATGAAAACCATGACTTTGTAAACTGAATCACATGTGTGTCACTCGCTCAATTAGGAATATAGGAAAACCGAAAAGTGATATATCACACTGTACAGCACAGGAACAAGTTTCCATCGAAAGAACAGAAACGCAAAGCACAACTTTGTAAACTAATTCACATACGTGTCGCCTGTTCAATTATTATAACAGGAAAACTGAAAAGTGATATAACACACTGTACAGCACAGAAACAAGTTTCCATCGAAAGAACAGAAACGCAAACCACAACTTTGTAAACTAATTCACATACGTGTCGCCTGTTCAATTATTATAACAGGAAAACTGAAAAGTGAATTAACGCACTGTACAGCACAGAAACAAGTTTCCATCGAAAGAACAGAAACGCAAAGCACAACTTTGTAAACTAATTCACATACGTGTCGCCTGTTCAATTATTATAACAGGAAAACTGAAAAGTGATATATGACATTGTACAGCACAGGAACAAGTTTCCAAAGAAAGAACAGAAAAGCAAAGCACTACTTTTAAACGGAATCACCTGTGTGTTGCTCTCTCAATTAGGAATACAAGAAAACTGAAAAGTGTTATCTCGCACTGTACGGCACAGAAACAAGATTCCATTGAAAGAATAGATACACAAAGCAAAACTTTGTAAACTAATTCACATATGTGTCGCCTGTTCAATTATTATAACAGGAAAACTGAAAACTGATATAACACTAACCCTAACCCTAACCCTAACCCTAACCCTAAGCCCCTAACCCTAACCCTAACCTTAACCCCTAACCCTAACCCTAACACCTAACCCTAACTCTAACCCTAACCCTAACCCTAACCCCTAACCCTAACCCTAACCCTAACCCTAACCCTAACCCCTAACCCTAACCCTAACCCTAACCCCTAACCCTAATCCTGACCCTAACCCTAACCCCTAACCCTAACCCTAACGCTAACCGTAACCCTAACCATATCCCTTACCCAGCCCTAACCTAACCCTAACCCTAACCCTAACCCTAAACCTAACTTGTTCCTAACAGGAACAAGTTTCCAAGGAAAGAACGTAAATGAAAAGCTCGACTTTGTAAACTGAATCACATGTGTGTCACTCGCTCAATTAGGAATACAGGAAAACCGAAAAGTGATATATCACACTGTACAGCACAGAAACAAGTTTTCATCGAAAGAACAGAAAAGCAAAGCAAAACTTTGTAAACTAAATCACATACGTGTCACCCGTTCAATTATTACAACAGGAAAACTGAAAAGTGATATATCACACTGTACAGCACAGAAACAAGTTTCCAACCGAAGAACAGAAATCCAAAGCACTACTTTGTAAACTAAATCACATGTATGTCGCTCGCTCAATTAGGAATACAGGGAAACCGAAAAGTGTTATCTCGCACTGTATGGCACAGAAACAAATTTCCAAAGAAAGAACAGAAACGCAAAGGACAACTTTGTAAATAAAATGACATACGTGTCGCCTGTTTAATTATTATAACAGGAAAACTGAAAAGTGATATAACGCACTGTACAGCACAGGAACAAGTTTCCAACGAAAGAACAGAAACGCAAAGTACAACTTTGTAAACTAATTCACATACGTGTCGCCTGTTCAATTATTATAACAGGAAAACTGAAAAGTGATATATCACATTGTACAGCACAGGAACAAGATTCAAATGAAAGAACAAATAATAAAATCACTAATTTGTAAACTAAATCACATGTGCGTCGCTAGCTCCATTAGGAATACAGGAAAACTGAAAAGTGATATATCTCACTGTACAGCGCAAGAACAAGTTTCCAACGAAAGAACAGAAAAGCAAAGCACAACTTTGTAAACTAATTCACATATGTGTGGCCTGTTCAATTATTATAACAGGAAAACTGAGAAGTGATATAACCCTAACCCTAACAGAAGCCCCTAACCCTAACCCTAACCCTAACCCTACCCCTAACCCTAACCCCTAACCATAACCCTAACCCTAACCCTAACCCTAACCCTAACCCCTAACCCTAACCCTAACCCTAACCCTAACCCCTAACCCTAACCCTAACGCTAACCGTAACCCTAACCATATCCCTTACCCAGCCCTAACCTAACCCTAACCCTAACCCTAACCCTAAATCTAACTTGTTCCTAACAGGAACAAGTTTCCAAGGAAAAAACGTAAATGAAAACCATGACTTTGTAAACTGAATCACATGTGTGTCACTCGCTCAATTAGGAATATAGGAAAACCGAAAAGTGATATATCACACTGTACAGCACAGGAACAAGTTTCCATCGAAAGAACAGAAACGCAAAGCACAACTTTGTAAACTAATTCACATACGTGTCGCCTGTTCAATTATTATAACAGGAAAACTGAAAAGTGATATATCTCACTGTACAGCGCAAGAACAAGTTTCCAACGAAAGAACAGAAAAGCAAAGCACAACTTTGTAAACTAATTCACATATGTGTGGCCTGTTCAATTATTATAACAGGAAAACTGAGAAGTGATATAACCCTAACCCTAACAGAAGCCCCTAACCCTAACCCTAACCCTAACCCTAACCCTAACCCTAAACCCTAACCCTAACCCTAACCCTAACCATAACCCTAACCATATCCCTTACCCATCCCTAACCTAACCCTACCCCTACCCCTAACCCTAACCCTAACCCTAACCCTAACCTTAACCCTAACCCTAACCTTAACCCTAACTTGTTCCTAACAGGAACAAGTTTCCAAGGAAAGAACATAAATGAAAAGCACTGCTTTGTAAACTGAATCACATGTGTGTCACTCGCTCAATTAGGAATACAGGAAAACCGAAAAGTGTTATCTCGCACTATACGGCACAGAAACAAGTTTCCATCGAAAGAACAGAAAGGCCAAGCACAACTTTGTAAACTAAATCACATACGTGTCGCCCGTTCAATTATTACAACAGGAAAACTGAAAAGTGATATATCACACTGTACAGCACAGAAACAAGTTTCCAACCGAAGAACAGAAATCCAAAGCACTACTTTGTAAACTAAATCACATGTATGTCGCTCGCTCAATTAGGAATACAGGGAAACCGAAAAGTGTTATCTCGCACTGTATGGCACAGAAACAAATTTCCAAAGAAAGAACAGAAACGCAAAGCACAACTTTGTAAAATAAATGACATACGTGTCGCCTGTTCAATTATTATAACAGGAAAACTGAAAAGTGATATAACGCACTGTACAGCACAGAAACAAGTTTCCATCGAAAGAACAGAAACGCAAAGCACAACTTTTTAAACTAATTCACATGCGTGTCGCCTGTTCAATTATTATAACAGGAAAACTGAAAAGTGATATATGACATTGTACAGCACAGGAACAAGTTTCAAATGAAAGAACAAAAAAGAAAATCATTAATTTGTAAACTAAATCACATGTGCGTCGCTCGCTCCATTAGGAATACAGGAAAACTGAAAAGTGATATATCTCACTGTACAGCACAAGAACAAGTTTCCAACGAAAGAACAGAAAAGCAAAGCACTACTTTTAAACGGAATCACCTGTGTGTTGCTCTCTCAATTAGGAATACAGGAAAACTGAAAAGTGTTATCTCGCACTGTACGGCACAGAAACAAGATTCCATTGAAAGAATAGATACACAAAGCAAAACTTTGTAAACTAATTCACATATGTGTCGCCTGTTCAATTATTATAACAGGAAAACTGAAAAGTGATATAACACTAACCCTAACCCTAACCCTAACCCTAACCCTAAGCCCCTAACCCTAACCCTAACCTTAACCCCTAACCCTAACCCTAACACCTAACCCTAACCCTAACCCTAACCCCTAACCCTAACCCTAACCCTAACCCTAACCCTAACCTCTAACCCTAACCCTAACCCTAACCCTAACCCCTAACCCTAACCCTAACGCTAACCGTAACCCTAACCATATCCCTTACTCAGCCCTAACCAAACCCTAACCCTAACCCTAACCCTAAACCTAACTTGTTCCTAACAGGAACAAGTTTCCAAGGAAAGAACGTAAATGAAAAGCTCGACTTTGTAAACTGAATCACATGTGTGTCACTCGCTCAATTAGGAATACAGGAAAACCGAAAAGTGATATATCACACTGTACAGCACAGAAACAAGTTTTCATCGAAAGCACAGAAAAGCAAAGCAAAACTTTGTAAACTAAATCACATACGTGTCACCCGTTCAATTATTACAACAGGAAAACTGAAAAGTGATATATCACACTGTACAGCACAGAAACAAGTTTCCAACCGAAGAACAGAAATCCAAAGCACTACTTTGTAAACTAAATCACATGTATGTCGCTCGCTCAATTAGGAATACAGGGAAACCGAAAAGTGTTATCTCGCACTGTATGGCACAGAAACAAATTTCCAAAGAAAGAACAGAAACGCAAAGGACAACTTTGTAAATAAAATGACATACGTGTCGCCTGTTTAATTATTATAACAGGAAAACTGAAAAGTGATATAACGCACTGTACAGCACAGGAACAAGTTTCCAACGAAAGAACAGAAACGCAAAGTACAACTTTGTAAACTAATTCACATACGTGTCGCCTGTTCAATTATTATAACAGGAAAACTGAAAAGTGATATATCACATTGTACAGCACAGGAACAAGTTTCAAATGAAAGAACAAATAATAAAATCACTAATTTGTAAACTAAATCACATGTGCGTCGCTCGCTCCATTAGGAATACAGGAAAACTGAAAAGTGATATATCTCACTGTACAGCGCAAGAACAAGTTTCCAACGAAAGAACAGAAAAGCAAAGCACAACTTTGTAAACTAATTCACATATGTGTGGCCTGTTCAATTATTATAACAGGAAAACTGAGAAGTGATATAACCGTAACCCTAACAGAAGCCCCTAACCCTAACCCTAACCCTAACCCTACCCCTAACCCTAACCCCTAACCCTAACCCTAACCCTAACCCTAACCCCTAACCCTAACCCTAACCCTAACCCTAACCCCTAACCCTAACCCTAACGCTAACCGTAACCCTAACCATATCCCTTACCCAGCCCTAACCTAACCCTAACCCTAACCCTAACCCTAAATCTAACTTGTTCCTAACAGGAACAAGTTTCCAAGGAAAAAACGTAAATGAAAACCATGACTTTGTAAACTGAATCACATGTGTGTCACTCGCTCAATTAGGAATATAGGAAAACCGAAAAGTGATATATCACACTGTACAGCACAGGAACAAGTTTCCATCGAAAGAACAGAAACGCAAAGCACAACTTTGTAAACTAATTCACATACGTGTCGCCTGTTCAATTATTATAACAGGAAAACTGAAAAGTGATATAACACACTGTACAGCACAGAAACAAGTTTCCATCGAAAGAACAGAAACGCAAACCACAACTTTGTAAACTAATTCACATACGTGTCGCCTGTTCAATTATTATAACAGGAAAACTGAAAAGTGAATTAACGCACTGTACAGCACAGAAACAAGTTTCCATCGAAAGAACAGAAACGCAAAGCACAACTTTGTAAACTAATTCACATACGTGTCGCCTGTTCAATTATTATAACAGGAAAACTGAAAAGTGATATATGACATTGTACAGCACAGGAACAAGTTTCCAAAGAAAGAACAGAAAAGCAAAGCACTACTTTTAAACGGAATCACCTGTGTGTTGCTCTCTCAATTAGGAATACAAGAAAACTGAAAAGTGTTATCTCGCACTGTACGGCACAGAAACAAGATTCCATTGAAAGAATAGATACACAAAGCAAAACTTTGTAAACTAATTCACATATGTGTCGCCTGTTCAATTATTATAACAGGAAAACTGAAAACTGATATAACACTAACCCTAACCCTAACCCTAACCCTAACCCTAAGCCCCTAACCCTAACCCTAACCTTAACCCCTAACCCTAACCCTAACACCTAACCCTAACTCTAACCCTAACCCTAACCCTAACCCCTAACCCTAACCCTAACCCTAACCCTAACCCTAACCCCTAACCCTAACCCTAACCCTAACCCCTAACCCTAATCCTGACCCTAACCCTAACCCCTAACCCTAACCCTAACGCTAACCGTAACCCTAACCATATCCCTTACCCAGCCCTAACCTAACCCTAACCCTAACCCTAACCCTAAACCTAACTTGTTCCTAACAGGAACAAGTTTCCAAGGAAAGAACGTAAATGAAAAGCTCGACTTTGTAAACTGAATCACATGTGTGTCACTCGCTCAATTAGGAATACAGGAAAACCGAAAAGTGATATATCACACTGTACAGCACAGAAACAAGTTTTCATCGAAAGAACAGAAAAGCAAAGCAAAACTTTGTAAACTAAATCACATACGTGTCACCCGTTCAATTATTACAACAGGAAAACTGAAAAGTGATATATCACACTGTACAGCACAGAAACAAGTTTCCAACCGAAGAACAGAAATCCAAAGCACTACTTTGTAAACTAAATCACATGTATGTCGCTCGCTCAATTAGGAATACAGGGAAACCGAAAAGTGTTATCTCGCACTGTATGGCACAGAAACAAATTTCCAAAGAAAGAACAGAAACGCAAAGGACAACTTTGTAAATAAAATGACATACGTGTCGCCTGTTCAATTATTATAACAGGAAAACTGAAAAGTGATATAACGCACTGTACAGCACAGGAACAAGTTTCCAACGAAAGAACAGAAACGCAAAGTACAACTTTGTAAACTAATTCACATACGTGTCGCCTGTTCAATTATTATAACAGGAAAACTGAAAAGTGATATATCACATTGTACAGCACAGGAACAAGATTCAAATGAAAGAACAAATAATAAAATCACTAATTTGTAAACTAAATCACATGTGCGTCGCTAGCTCCATTAGGAATACAGGAAAACTGAAAAGTGATATATCTCACTGTACAGCGCAAGAACAAGTTTCCAACGAAAGAACAGAAAAGCAAAGCACAACTTTGTAAACTAATTCACATATGTGTGGCCTGTTCAATTATTATAACAGGAAAACTGAGAAGTGATATAACCCTAACCCTAACAGAAGCCCCTAACCCTAACCCTAACCCTAACCCTACCCCTAACCCTAACCCCTAACCATAACCCTAACCCTAACCCTAACCCTAACCCTAACCCCTAACCCTAACCCTAACCCTAACCCTAACCCCTAACCCTAACCCTAACGCTAACCGTAACCCTAACCATATCCCTTACCCAGCCCTAACCTAACCCTAACCCTAACCCTAACCCTAAATCTAACTTGTTCCTAACAGGAACAAGTTTCCAAGGAAAAAACGTAAATGAAAACCATGACTTTGTAAACTGAATCACATGTGTGTCACTCGCTCAATTAGGAATATAGGAAAACCGAAAAGTGATATATCACACTGTACAGCACAGGAACAAGTTTCCATCGAAAGAACAGAAACGCAAAGCACAACTTTGTAAACTAATTCACATACGTGTCGCCTGTTCAATTATTATAACAGTAAAACTGAAAAGTGATATAACACACTGTACAGCACAGAAACAAGTTTCCATCGAAAGAACAGAAACGCAAACCACAACTTTGTAAACTAATTCACATACGTGTCGCCTGTTCAATTATTATAACAGGAAAACTGAAAAGTGATATAACGCACTGTACAGCACAGAAACAAGTTTCCATCGAAAGAACAGAAACGCAAAGCACAACTTTGTAAACTAATTCACATACGTGTCGCCTGTTCAATTATTATAACAGGAAAACTGAAAAGTGATATATGACATTGTACAGCACAGGAACAAGTTTCCAAAGAAAGAACAGAAAAGCAAAGCACTACTTTTAAACGGAATCACCTGTGTGTTGCTCTCTCAATTAGGAATACAGGAAAACTGAAAAGTGTTATCTCGCACTGTACGGCACAGAAACAAGATTCCATTGAAAGAAAAGATACACAAAGCAAAACTTTGTAAACTAATTCACATATGTGTCGCCTGTTCAATTATTATAACAGGAAAACTGAAAACTGATATAACACTAACCCTAACCCTAACCCTAACCCTAACCCTAACCCTAAGCCCCTAACCCTAACCCTAACCTTAACCCCTAACCCTAACCCTAACACCTAACCCTAACTCTAACCCTAACCCTAACCCTAACCCCTAACCCTAACCCTAACCCTAACCCTAACCCTAACCCTAACCCCTAACCCTAACCCTAACCCCTAACCCTAATCCTGACCCTAACCCTAACCCCTAACCCTAACCCTAACGCTAACCGTAACCCTAACCATATCCCTTACCCAGCCCTAACCTAACCCTAACCCTAACCCTAACCCTAAACCTAACTTGTTCCTAACAGGAACAAGTTTCCAAGGAAAGAACGTAAATGAAAAGCTCGACTTTGTAAACTGAATCACATGTGTGTCACTCGCTCAATTAGGAATACAGGAAAACCGAAAAGTGATATATCACACTGTACAGCACAGAAACAAGTTTTCATCGAAAGAACAGAAAAGCAAAGCAAAACTTTGTAAACTAAATCACATACGTGTCACCCGTTCAATTATTACAACAGGAAAACTGAAAAGTGATATATCACACTGTACAGCACAGAAACAAGTTTCCAACCGAAGAACAGAAATCCAAAGCACTACTTTGTAAACTAAATCACATGTATGTCGCTCGCTCAATTAGGAATACAGGGAAACCGAAAAGTTTTATCTCGCACTGTATGGCACAGAAACAAATTTCCAAAGAAAGAACAGAAACGCAAAGGACAACTTTGTAAATAAAATGACATACGTGTCGCCTGTTTAATTATTATAACAGGAAAACTGAAAAGTGATATAACGCACTGTACAGCACAGGAACAAGTTTCCAACGAAAGAACAGAAACGCAAAGTACAACTTTGTAAACTAATTCACATACGTGTCGCCTGTTCAATTATTATAACAGGAAAACTGAAAAGTGATATATCACATTGTACAGCACAGGAACAAGTTTCAAATGAAAGAACAAATAATAAAATCACTAATTTGTAAACTAAATCACATGTGCGTCGCTCGCTCCATTAGGAATACAGGAAAACTGAAAAGTGATATATCTCACTGTACAGCGCAAGAACAAGTTTCCAACGAAAGAACAGAAAAGCAAAGCACAACTTTGTAAACTAATTCACATATGTGTGGCCTGTTCAATTATTATAACAGGAAAACTGAGAAGTGATATAACCCTAACCCTAACAGAAGCCCCTAACCCTAACCCTAACCCTAACCCTAACCCCTAACCCTAACCCCTAACCCTAACCCTAACCCTAACCCTAACCCTAACCCCTAACCCTAACCCTAACCCTAACCCTAACCCCTAACCCTAACCCTAACGCTAACCGTAACCCTAACCATATCCCTTACCCAGCCCTAACCTAACCCTAACCCTAACCCTAACCCTAAATCTAACTTGTTCCTAACAGGAACAAGTTTCCAAGGAAAAAACGTAAATGAAAACCATGACTTTGTAAACTGAATCACATGTGTGTCACTCGCTCAATTAGGAATATAGGAAAACCGAAAAGTGATATATCACACTGTACAGCACAGGAACAAGATTCCATCGAAAGAACAGAAACGCAAAGCACAACTTTGTAAACTAATTCACATACGTGTCGCCTGTTCAATTATTATAACAGGAAAACTGAAAAGTGATATAACACACTGTACAGCACAGAAACAAGTTTCCATCGAAAGAACAGAAACGCAAAGCACAACTTTGTAAACTAATTCACATACGTGTCGCCTGTTCAATTATTATAACAGGAAAACTGAAAAGTGATATAACGCACTGTACAGCACAGAAACAAGTTTCCATCGAAAGAACAGAAACGCAAAGCACAACTTTGTAAACTAATTCACATACGTGTCGCCTGTTCAATTATTATAACAGGAAAACTGAAAAGTGATATATGACATTGTACAGCACAGGAACAAGTTTCCAAAGAAAGAACAGAAAAGCAAAGCACTACTTTTAAACGGAATCACCTGTGTGTTGCTCTCTCAATTAGGAATACAGGAAGACTGAAAAGTGTTATCTCGCACTGTACGGCACAGAAACAAGATTCCAAAGAAAGAATAGATACACAAAGCAAAACTTTGTAAACTAATTCACATATGTGTCGCCTGTTCAATTATTATAACAGGAAAACTGAAAACTGATATAACACTAACCCTAACCCTAACCCTAACCCTAACCCTAAGCCCCTAACCCTAACCCTAACCTTAACCCCTAACCCTAACCCTAACACCTAACCCTAACTCTAACCCTAACCCTAACCCTAACCCCTAACCCTAACCCTAACCCTAACCCCTAACCCTAACCCTAACCCTAACCCCTAACCCTAATCCTGACCCTAACCCTAACCCCTAACCCTAACCCTAACGCTAACCGTAACCCTAACCATATCCCTTACCCAGCCCTAACCTAACCCTAACCCTAACCCTAACCCTAACCCTAACCCTAACCTTAACCCTAACTTGTTCCTAACGTGAACAAGTTTCCAAGGAAAGAACATAAATGAAAAGCACTGCTTTGTAAACTGAATCACATGTGTGTCACTCGCTCAAGTAGGAATACAGGAAAACCGAAAAGTGTTATCTCGCACTGTACGGCACAGAAACAAGTTTCCATCGAAAGAACAGAAACGCAAAGCACAACTTTGTAAACTAATTCACATACGTGTCGCCTGTTCAATTATTATAACAGGAAAACTGAAAAGTGATATAACGCACTGTACAGCACAGAAACAAGTATCCATCGAAAGAACAGAAACGCAAAGCACAACTTTGTAAATTGAATGACATACGTTTCGCCTGTTTAATTATCATAACAGGAAAACTGAAAAGTGATATATGACATTATACAGCACAGGAACAAGTTTCAAATGAAAGAACAAAAAAGAAAATCATTAATTTGTAAACTAAATCACATGTGCGTCGCTCGCTCCATTAGGAATACAGGAAAACTGAAAAGTGATATATCTCACTGTACAGCACAAGAACAAGTTTCGAACGAAAGAACAGAAAAGCAAAGCACTACATTTAAACGGAATCACCTGTGTGTTGCTCTCTCAATTAGGAATACAGGAAAACTGAAAAGTGTTATCTCGCACTGTACGGCACAGAAACAAGATTCCATTGAAAGAATAGATACACAAAGCAAAACTTTGTAAACTAATTCACATATGTGTCGCCTGTTCAATTATTATAACAGGAAAACTGAAAAGTGATATAACACTAACCCTAACCCTAACCCTAACGCTAAGCCCCTAACCCTAACCCTAACCCTAACCCCTAACCCTAACCCTAACACCTAACCCTAACCCTAACCCTAACCCTAACCCCTAACCCTAACCCTAACCCTAACCCTAACCCCTAACCCTAACCCTAACCCTAACCCTAACCCTAACCCCTAACCCTAACCCTAACCCTAACCGTAACCCTAACCATATCCCTTACCCAGCCCTAACCTAACCCTACCCCTACCCCTACCCCTACCCCTAACCCTAACCCTAACCTTAACCCTAACTTGTTCCTAACAGGAACAAGTTTCCAAGGAAAGAACATAAATGAAAAGGACTGCTTTGTAAACTGAATCACATGTGTGTCACTCGCTCAAGTAGGAATACAGGAAAACCGAAAAGTGTTATCTCGCACTGTACGGCACAGAAACAAGTTTCCATCGAAAGAACAGAAACGCAAAGCACAACTTTGTAAACTAAATCACATACGTGTCGCCCGTTCAATTATTACAACAGGAAAACTGAAAAGTGATATATTACACTGTACAGCACAGAAACAAGTTTCCAATCGAAGAACAGAAATCCAAAGCACTACTTTGTAAACTATATCACATGTATGTCGCTCGCTCAATTAGGAATACAGGGAAACCGAAAAGTGTTATCTCGCACTGTATGGCACAGAAACAAATTTCCATAGAAAGAACGGAAACGCAAAGCACAACTTTGTAAACTAATTCACATACGTGTCGCCTGTTCAATTATTATAACAGGAAAACTGAAAAGTGATATAACCCACTGTACAGCACAGGAACAAGTTTCCATCGAAAGAACAGAAACGCAAAGCACAACTTTATAAACTAATTCACATACGTGTCGCCTGTTCAATTATTATAATAGGAAAACTGAAAAGTGATATAACGCACTGTACAGCACAGAAACAAGTTTCCATCGAAAGAACGGAAACGCAAAGCACAACTTTGTAAACTAATTCACATACGTGTCGCCTGTTCAATTATTATAACAGGAAAACTGAAAAGTGATATATCACATTGTACAGCACAGGAACAAGTTTCAAATGAAAGAACAAATAATAAAACCACTAATTTGTAAACTAAATCACATGTGCGTCGCTCGCTCCATTAGGAATACAGGAAAACTGAAAAGTGATATATCTCACTGTACAGCGCAAGAACAAGTTTCCAACGAAAGAATAGAAAAGCAAAGCACAACTTTGTAAACTAATTCACATATGTGTGGCCTGTTCAATTATTATAACAGGAAAACTGAAAAGTGATATAACCCTAACCCTAACCCTAACCCTAACCCCTAACCCTAACCCTAACCCTAACCCTAACCCCTAACCCTAACCCTAACCCTAACCGTAACCCTAACCATATCCCTTACCCAGCCCTAACCTAACCCTACCCCTAACCCTAACCCTAACCTTAACCCTAACTTGTTCCTAACAGGAACAAGTTTCCAAGGAAAGAACATAAATGAAAAGCACTGCATTGTAAACTGAATCACATGTGTGTCATTCGCTCAATTAGGAATACAGGAAAACCGAAAAGTGTTATCTCGCACTGTACGGCACAGAAACAAGTTTCCATCGAAAGAACAGAAACGCAAAGCACAACTTTGTAAACTAAATCACATACGTGTCGCCCGTTCAATTATTACAACAGGAAAACTGAAAAGTGATATATCACACTGTACAGCACTGAAACAAGTTTCCAACCGAAGAACAGAAATCCAAAGCACTACTTTGTAAACTAAATCACATGTATGTCGCTCGCTCAATTACGAATACAGGGAAACCGAAAAGTGTTATCTCGCACTGTATGGCACAGAAACAAATTTCCAAAGAAAGAACGGAAACGCAAAGCACAACTTTGTAAATTAAATGACATACGTGTCGCCTGTTCAATTATTATAACAGGAAAACTGAAAAGTGATATAACGCACTGTACAGCACAGAAACAAGTTTCCATCGAAAGAACAGAAACGCCAAGCACAACTTTGTAAACTAATTCACATACGTGTCGCCTGTTCAATTATTATAACAGGAAAACTGAAAAGTGATATAACGCACTGTACAGCACAGAAACAAGTTTCCATCGAAAGAACAGAAATGCAAAGCACAACTTTGTAAATTAAATGACATACGTTTCGCCTGTTCAATTATCATAACAGGAAAACAGAAAAGTGATATATGACATTGTACAGCACAGGAACAAGTTTCAAATGAAAGAACAAAAAAGAAAATCATTAATTTGTAAACTAAATCACATGTGCGTCGCTCGATCCATTAGGAATACAGGAAAACTGAAAAGTGATATATCTCACTATACAGCACAAGAACAAGTTTCCAACGAAAGAACAGAAAAGCAAAGCACTACATTTAAACGGAATCACCTGTGTGTCGCTCGCTCAATTAGGAATACAGGAAAACTGAAAAGTGTTATCTCGCATTGTACGGCACAGAAACAAGATTCCATTGAAAGAATAGATACACAAAGCAAAACTTTGTAAACTAATTCACATATGTGTCGCCTGTTCAATTTTTATAACAGGAAAACTGAAAAGTGATATAACACTAACTCTAACACTAACCCTAACCCTAAGCCCCTAACCCTAACCCTAACCCTAACCCCTAACCCTAACCCTAACACCTAACCCTAACCCTAACCCTAACCCCTAACCCTAACCCTAACCCTAACCCTAACCCTAACCCTAACCCTAACCCTAACCCCTAACCCTAACCCTAACGCTAACCGTAACCCTAACCATATCCCTTACCCAGCCCTAACCTAACCCTAACCCTAAACCTAACTTGTTCCTAACAGGAACAAGTTTCCAAGGAAAGAACGTAAATGAAAAGCACGACTTTGTAAACTGAATCACATGTGTGTCACTCGCTCAATTAGGAATACAGGAAAACCGAAAAGTGATATATCACACTGTACAGCACAGAAACAAGTTTTCATCGAAAGAACAGAAAAGCAAAGCACAACTTTGTAAACTAAATCACATACGTGTCACCCGTTCAATTATTACAACAGGAAAACTGAAAAGTGATATATCACACTGTACAGCACAGAAACAAGTTTCCAACCGAAGAACAGAAATCCAAAGCACTACTTTGTAAACTAAATCACATGTATATCGCTCGCTCAATTAGGAATACAGGGAAACCGAAAAGTGTTATCTCGCACTGTATGGCACAGAAACAAATTTCCAAAGAAAGAACAGAAACGCAAAGGACAACTTTGTAAATTAAATGACATACGTGTCGCCTGTTTAATTATTATAACAGGAAAACTGAAAAGTGATATAATGCACTGTACAGCACAGGAACAAGTTTCCATCGAAAGAACAGAAACGCAAAGCACAACTTTGTAAATTAAATGACATACGTGTCGCCTGTTCAATTATTATAACAGGAAAACTGAAAAGTGATATAACGCACTGTACAGCACAGGAACAAGTTTCCATCGAAAGAACAGAAACGCAAAGCACAACTTTGTAAACTAATTCACATACGTGTCGCCTGTTCAATTATTATAACAGGAAAACTGAAAAGTGATATAACGCACTGTACAGCACAGGAACAAGTTTCCATCGAAAGAACAGAAACGCAAAGCACAACTTTGTAAACTAATTCACATATGTGTCGCCTGTTCAATTATTATAATAGGAAAACTGAAAAGTGATATAACGCACTGTACAGCACAGAAACAAGTTTCCATCGAAAGAACAAAAACGCAAAGCACAACTTTGTAAACTAATTCACATACGTGTCGCCTGTTCAATTATTATAACAGGAAAACTGAAAAGTGATATAACGCACTGTACAGCACAGAAATAAGTTTCCATCGAAAGAACAGAAACGCAAAGCACAACTTTGTAAATTGAATGACATACGTTTCACCTGTTTAATTATCATAACAGGAAAACTGAAAAGTGATATATGACATTGTACAGCACAGGAACAAGTTTCAAATGAAAGAACAAAAAAGAAAATCATTAATTTGTAAACTAAGTCACATGTGCGTCGCTCGATCCATTAGGAATACAGGAAAACTGAAAAGTGATATATCTCACTATACAGCACAGAAACAAGTTTCCAACCGAAGAACAGAAATCCAAAGCACTACTTTGTAAACTAAATCACATGTATGTCGCTCGCTCAATTAGGAATACAGGGAAACCGAAAAGTGTTATCTCGCACTGTATGGCACAGAAACAAATTTCCAAAGAAAGAACAGAAACGCAAAGCACAACTTTGTAAATTAAATGACATACGTGTCGCCTGTTCAATTATTATAACAGGAAAACTTAAAAGTGATATAACGCACTGTACAGCACAGGAACAAGTTTCCATCGAAAGAACAGAAAAGGAAAGCACAACTTTGTAAACTAAATCACATACGTGGCACCCGTTCAATTATTACAACAGGAAAACTGAAAAGTGATATATCACACTGTACAGCCCAGAAACTAGTTTCCAACCGAAGAACAGAAATCCAAAGCACTACTTTGTAAACTAAATCACATGTATGTCGCTCGCTCAATTAGGAATATAGGGAAACCGAAAAGTGTTATCTCGCACTGTATGGCACAGAAACAAATTTCCAAAGAAAGAACAGAAAGGCAAAGGACAACTTTGTAAATTAAATGACATACGTGTCGCCTGTTTAATTATTATAACAGGAAAACTGAAAAGTGATATAACGCACTGTACAGCACAGGAACAAGTTTCCATTGAAAGAACAGAAAAGCAAAGTACAACTTTGTAAACTAATTCACATACGTGTCGCCTGTTCAATTATTATAACAGAAAAACTGAAAAGTGATATATCACATTGTACAGCACAGGAACAAGTTTCAAATGAAAGAACAAATAATAAAATCACTAATTTGTAAACTAAATCACATGTGCGTCGCTCGCTCCATTAGGAATACAGGAAAACTGAAAAGTGATATATCTCACTGTACAGCGCAAGAACAAGTTTCCAACGAAAGAACAGAAAAGCAAAGCACAACTTTGTAAACTAATTCACATATGTGTGGCCTGTTCAATTATTATAACAGGAAAACTGAAAAGTGATATAACCCTAACCCTAACCCTAACCCTAACCCCTAACCCTAACCCTAACCCTAACCCTAACCCCTAACCCTAACCCTAACCCTAACCGTAACCCTAACCATATCCCTTACCCAGCCCGAACCTAACCCTACCCCTAACCCCAACCCTAACCCTAACCCTAACCTTAACCCTAACTTGTTCCTCACAGGAACAAGTTTCCAAGGAAAGAATATAAATGAAAAGCAAAGCTTTGTAAACTGAATCACATGTGTGTCACTCGCTCAATTAGGAATACAGGAAAACCGAAAAGTGTTATCTCGCACTGTACGGCACAGAAACAAGTTTCCATTGAAAGAACAGAAACGCAAAGCACAACTTTGTAAACTAAATCACATACGTGTCGCCCGTTCAATTATTAAAACAGGAAAACTGAAAAGTGATATATCACACTGTACAGCACAGAAACAAGTTTCCAACCGAAGAACAGAAATCCAAAGCACTACTTTGTAAACTAAATCACATGTATGTCGCTCGCTCAATTAGGAATACAGGGAAACCGAAAAGTGTTATCTCGCACTGTATGGCACAGAAAAAAATTTCCAAAGAAAGAACGGAAACGCAAAGCACAACTTTGTAAACTAATTCACATACGTGTCGGCTGTTCAATTATTATAACAGGAAAACTGAAAAGTGATATAACGCACTGTACAGCACAGGAACAAGTTTCCATCGAAAGAACAGAAACGCAAAGCACAACTTTTTAAACTAATTCACATACGTGTCGCCTGTTCAATTATTATAATAGGAAAACTGAAAAGTGATATAACGCACTGTACAGCACAGAAACAAGTTTCCATCGAAAGAACAGAAACGACAAGCACAACTTTGTAAACTAATTCACATACGTGTCGCCTGTTCAATTATTATAACAGGAAAACTGAAAAGTGATATAACGCACTGTACTGCACAGAAACAAGTTTCCATCGAAAGAACAGAAATGCAAAGCACAACTTTGTAAATTAAATGACATACGTTTCGCCTGTTCAATTATCATAACAGGAAAACTGAAAAGTGATATATGACATTGTACAGCACAGGAACAAGTTTCAAATGAAAGAACAAAAAAGAAAATCATTAATTTGTAAACTAAATCACATGTGCGTCGCTCGATCCATTAGGAATACAGGAAAACTGAAAAGTGATATATCTCACTATACAGCACAAGAACAAGTTTCCAACGAAAGAACAGAAAAGCAAAGCACTACATTTAAACGGAATCACCTGTGTGTCGCTCGCTCAATTAGGAATACAGGAAAACGTAAAAGTGTTATCTCGCACTGTACGGCACAGAAACAATATTCCATTGAAAGAATAGATACACAAAGCAAAACTTTGTAAACTAATTCACATATGTGTCGCCTGTTCAATTTTTATAACAGGAAAACTGAAAAGTGATATAACACTAACTCTAACACTAACCCTAACCCTAAGGCCCTAACCCTAACCCTAACCCTAACCCCTAACCCTAACCCTAACACCTAACCCTAACCCTAACCCTAACCCTAACCCCTAACCCTAACCCTAACCCTAACCCTAACCCCTAACCCTAACCCTAACGCTAACCGTAACCCTAACCATATCCCTTACCCAGCCCTAACCTAACCCTAACCCTAACCCTAACCCTAAACCTAACTTGTTCCTAACAGGAACAAATTTCCAAGGAAAGAACGTAAATGAAAAGCACGACTTTGTAAACTGAATCACATGTGTGTCACTCGCTCAATTAGGAATACAGGAAAACGGAAAAGTGATATATCACACTGTACAGCACAGAAACAAGTTTTCATCGAAAGAACAGAAAAGCAAAGCACAACTTTGTAAACTAAATCACATACGTGTCACCCGTTCAATTATTACAACAGGAAAACTGAAAAGTGATATATCACACTGTACAGCACAGAAACAAGTTTCCAACCGAAGAACAGAAATCCAAAGCACTACTTTGTAAACTAAATCACATGTATGTCGCTCGCTCAATTAGGAATACAGGGAAACCGAAAAGTGTTATCTCGCACTGTATGGCACAGAAACAAATTTCCAAAGAAAGAACAGAAACGCAAAGGACAACTTTGTAAATTAAATGACATACGTGTCGCCTGTTTAATTATTATAGCAGGAAAACTGAAAAGTGATATAACACACTGTACAGCACAGGAACAAGTTTCCATCGAAAGAACAGAAACGCAAAGCACAACTTTGTAAATTAAATGACATACGTGTCGCCTGTTCAATTATTATAACAGGAAAACTGAAAAGTGATATAACGCACTGTACAGCACAGGAACAAGTTTCCATCGAAAGAACAGAAACGCAAAGCACAACTTTGTAAACTAATTCACATACGTGTCGCCTGTTTAATTATTATAACAGGAAAACTGAAAAGTGATATAACGCACTGTACAGCACAGGAACAAGTTTCCATCGAAAGAACAGAAACGCAAAGCACAACTTTGTAAACTAATTCACATATGTGTCGCCTGTTCAATTATTATAATAGGAAAACTGAAAAGTGATATAACGCACTGTACAGCACAGAAACAAGTTTCCATCGAAAGAACAAAAACGCAAAGCACAACTTTGTAAACTAATTCACATACGTGTCGCCTGTTCAATTATTATAACAGGAAAACTGAAAAGTGATATAACGCACTGTACAGCACAGAAACAAGTTTCCATCGAAAGAACAGAAACGCAAAGCACAACTTTGTAAATTGAATGACATACGTTTCGCCTGTTTAATTATCATAACAGGAAAACTGAAAAGTGATATATGACATTATACAGCACAGGATCAAGTTTCAAATGAAAGAACAAAAAAGAAAATCATTAATTTGTAAACTAAGTCACATGTGCGTCGCTCGATCCATTAGGAATACAGGAAAACTGAAAAGTGATATATCTCACTATACAGCACAAGAACAAGTTTCCAACGAAAGAACAGAAAAGCAAAGCACTACATTTAAACAGAATCACCTGTGTGTCGCTCGCTCAATTAGGAATACAGGAAAACTGAAAAGTGTTATCTCGCACTGTATGGCACAGAAACAAGATTCCATTGAAAGAATAGATACACAAAGCAAAACTTTGTAAACTAATTCACATATGTGTCGCATGTTCAATTATTATAACAGGAAAACTGAAAAGTGATATAACACTAACCCTAACCCTAACCCTAACCCTAAGCCCCTAACACTAACCCTAACCCCTAACCCTAACCCTAACACCTAACCCTAACCCTAACCCTAACCCTAACCCCTAACCCTAACCTTAACCCTAAACCTAAGCCCCTAACCCTAACCCTAACCCTAACCCCTAACCCTAACCCTAACACCTAACCCTAACCCTAACCCTAACCCTAACCCCTAACCCTAACCCTAACCCTAACCCTAACCCCTAACCCTAACCCTAAACATAACTTGTTCCTAACAGGAACAAGTTTCCAAGGAAAGAACGTAAATGAAAAGCACGACTTTGTAAACTGAATCACATGTGTGTCACTCGCTCAATTAGGAATACAGGAAAACCGAAATGTGATATATCACACTGTACAGCACAGAAACAAGTTTTCATCGAAAGAACAGAAAAGCAAAGCACAACTCTGTAAACTAAATCACATACGTGTCACCCGTTCAATTATTACAACAGGAAAACTGAAAACTGATATATCACACTGTACAGCCCAGAAACAAGTTTCCAACCGAAGAACAGAAATCCAAAGCACTACTTTGTAAACTAAATCACATGTATGTCGCTCGCTCAATTAGGAATACAGGGAAACCGAAAAGTGTTATCTCGCACTGTATGGCACAGAAACAAATTTCCAAAGAAAGAACAGAAACGCAAAGGACAACTTTGTAAATTAAATGACATACGTGTCACCTGTTTAATTATTATAACAGGAAAACTGAAAAGTGATATAACGCACTGTACAGCACAGGAACAAGTTTCCATCGAAAGAACAGAAACGCAAAGTACAACTTTGTAAAATAATTCACATACGTGTCGCCTGTTCAATTATTATAACAGGAAAACTGAAAAGTGATATATCACATTGTACAGCACAGGAACAAGTTTCAAATGAAAGAACAAATAATAAAATCACTAATTTGTAAACTAAATCACATGTGCGTCGCTCGCTCCATTAGGAATACAGGAAAACTGAAAAGTGATATATCTCACTGTACAGCGCAAGAACAAGTTTCCAACGAAAGAACAGAAAAGCAAAGCACAACTTTGTAAACTAATTCACATATGTGTGGCCTGTTCAATTATTATAACAGGAAAACTGAAAAGTGATATAACCCTAACCCTAACCCCTAACCCTAACCCTAAGCCTAACCGTAACCCTAACCATATGCCTTACCCAGCCCTAACCTAACCCTACCCCTAACCCTAACCCTAACCCTAACCTTAACCTTAACCCTAACTTGTTCCTAACAGGAACAAGTTTCCAAGGAAAGAACATAAATGAAAAGCACTGCTTTGTAAACTGAATCACATGTGTGTCACTCGCTCAATTAGGAATACAGGAAAACCGAAAAGTGTTATCTCGCACTGTACGGCACAGAAACAAGTTTCCATCGAAAGAACAGAAACGCAAAGCACAACTTTGTAAACTAAATCACATACGTGTCGCCCGTTCAATTATTACAACAGGAAAACTGAAAAGTGATACATCACACTGTACAGCACAGAAACAAGTTTCCAACCGAAGAACAGAAATCCAAAGCACTACTTTGTAAACTAAATCACATGTATGTCGCTCGCTCAATTAGGAATACAGGGAAACCGAAAAGTGTTATCTCGCACTGTATGGCACAGAAACAAATTTCCAAAGAAAGAACGGAACCGCAAAGCACAACTTTGTAAATTAAATGACATACGTGTCGCCTGTTCAATTATTATAAGAGGAAAACTTAAAAGTGATATAACGCACTGTATAGCACAGGAACAAGTTTCCATCGAAAGAACAGAAACGCAAAGCACAACTTTGTAAATTAAATGACATCCGTGTTGCCTGTTCAATTATTATAACAGGAAAACTGAAAAGTGATATAACGCACTGTACAGCACAGGAACAAGTTTCCATCGAAAGAACAGAAACGCAAAGCACAACTTTGTAAACTAATTCACATATGTGTCGCCTGTTCAATTATTATAACAGGAAAACTGAAAAGTGATATAACGCACTGTACAGCACAGGAACAAGTTTCCATCAAAAGAACAGAAACGCAAAGCACAACTTTGTAAATTGAATGACATATGTTTCGCCTGTTTAATTATCATAACAGGAAAACTGAAAAGTGATATATGACATTATACAGCACAGGAACAAGTTTCAAATGAAAGAACAAAAAAGAAAATCATTAATTTGTAAACTAAATCACATGTGCGTCGCTCGATCCATTAGGAATACAGGAAAACTGAAAAGTGATATATCTCACTATACAGCACAAGAACAAGTTTCCAACGAAAGAACAGAAAAGCAAAGCACTACATTTAAACAGTATCACCTGCGTGTCGCTCGCTCAATTAGGAATACAGGAAAACTGAAAAGTGTTATCTCGCACTGTACGGCACAGAAACAAGATTCCATTGAAAGAATAGATACACAAAGCAAAACTTTGTAAACTAATTCACATATGTGTCGCCTGTTCAATTATTATAACAGGAAAACTGAAAAGTGATATAACACTAACCCTAACCCTAACCCTAACCCTAAGCCCCTAACCCTAACCCTAACCCTAACCCCTAACCCTAACCCTAACACCTAACCCTAACCCTAACCCTAACCCTAACCCCTAACCCTAACCCTAACCCTAACCCCTAACCCTAACCCTAACCCTACCCCTAACCCCTAACCCTAACCCTAACGCTAACCGTAACCCTAACCATATCCCTTACCCAGCCCTAACCTAACCCTAACCCTAACCCTAACCCTAAACATAACTTGTTCCTAACAGGAACAAGTTTCCAAGGAAAGAACGTAAATGAAAAGCACGACTTTGTAAACTGAATCACATGTGTGTCACTCGCTCAATTAGGAATACAGGAAAACCGAAAAGTGATATATCACACTGTACAGCACAGAAACAAGTTTTCATCGAAAGAACAGAAAAGCAAAGCACAACTTTGTAAACTAAATCACATACGTGTCACCCGTTCAATTATTACAACAGGAAAACTGAAAACTGATATATCACACTGTACAGCCCAGAAACAAGTTTCCAACCGAAGAACAGAAATCCAAAGCACTACTTTGTAAACTAAATCACATGTATGTCGCTCGCTCAATTAGGAATACAGGGAAACCGAAAAGTGTTATCTCGCACTGTATGGCACAGAAACAAATTTCCAAAGAAAGAACAGAAACGCAAAGGACAACTTTGTAAATTAAATGACATACGTGTCGCCTGTTCAATTATTATAACAGGAAAACTGAAAAGTGATATAACGCACTGTACAGCACAGGAACAAGTTTCCATCGAAAGAACAGAAACGCAAAGTACAACTTTGTAAAATAATTCACATACGTGTCCCCTGTTCAATTATTATAACAGGAAAACTGAAAAGTGATATATCACATTGTACAGCACAGGAACAAGTTTCAAATGAAAGAACAAATAATAAAATCACTAAATTGTAAACTAAATCACATGTGCGTCGCTCGCTCCATTAGGAATACAGGAAAACTGAAAAGTGATATATCTCACTGTACAGCACAAGAACAAGTTTCCAACGAAAGAACAGAAAAGCAAAGCACAACTTTGTAAACTAATTCACATATGTGTGACCTGTTCAATTATTATAACAGGAAAACTGAAAAGTGATATAACGCACTGTACAGCAGAGAAACAAGTTTCCATCGAAAGAACAGAAACGCAAAGCACAACTTTGTAAACTAATTCACATACGTGTCGCCTGTTCAATTATTATAACAGGAAAACTGAAAAGTGATATAACGCACTGTACAGCACAGAAACAAGTTTCTATCGAAAGAACAGAAACTCAAAGCACTACATTTAAACAGAATCACCTGGGTGTCGCTCGCTCAATTAGGAATACAGGAAAACTGAAAAGTGTTATCTCCCACTGTATGGCACAGAAACAAGATTCCATTGAAAGAATAGATACACAAAGCAAAACTTTGTAAACTAATTCACATATGTGCCGCCTGTTCAATTATTATAACAGGAAAACTGAAAAGTGATATAACACTAACCCTAACCCTAACCCTAACCCTAAGCCCCTAACCCTAACCCTAACCCTAACCCCTAACCCTAACCCTAACACCTAACACTAACACTAACCCTAACCCTAACCCCTAACCCTAACCCTAACCCTAACCCTAACCCCTAACCCTAACCCTAACGCTAACCGTAACCCTAACCATATCCCTTACACAGCCCTAACCTAACCCTAACCCTAACCCTAACCCTAACCCTAAACCTAACTTGTTCCTAACAGGAACAAGTTTCCAAGGAAAGAACGTAAATGAAAAGCACGACTTTGTAAACTGAATCACATGTGTGTCACTCGCTCAATTAGGAATACAGGAAAACCGAAAAGTGATATATCACACTATACAGCACAGAAACAAGTTTTCTTCGAATGAACAGAAAAGCAAAGCACAACTTTGTAAACTAAATCACATACGTGTCACCCGTTCAATTATTACAACAGGAAAACTGAAAAGTGATATATCACACTGTACAGCACAGAAACAAGTTTCCAACCGAAGAACAGAAATCCAAAGCACTACTTTGTAAACTAAATCACATGTATGTCGCTCGCTCAATTAGGAATACAGGGAAACCGAAAAGTGTTATCTCGCACTGTATGGCACAGAAACAAATTTCCAAAGAAAGAATGGAAACACAAAGGACAACTTTGTAAATTAAATGACATACGTGTCGCCTGTTTAATTATTATAACAGGAAAACTGAAAAGTGATATAACGCACTGTACAGCACAGGAACAAGTTTCCATCGAAAGAACAGAAACGCAAAGCACAACTTTTTAAACTAATTCACATACGTGTCGCCTGTTCAATTATTATAACAGGAAAACTGAAAAGTGATATAACGCACTGTACAGCAGAGAAACAAGTTTCCATCGAAAGAACAGAAACGCAAAGCACAACTTTGTAAACTAATTCACATACGTGTCGCCTGTTCAATTATTATAACAGGAAAACTGAAAAGTGATATAACGCACTGTACAGCACAGAAACAATTTTCTATCGAAAGAACAGAAACTCAAAGCACTACATTTAAACAGAATCACCTGTGTGTCGCTCGCTCAATTAGGAATACAGGAAAACTGAAAAGTGTTATCTCCCACTGTATGGCACAGAAACAAGATTCCATTGAAAGAATAGATACACAAAGCAAAACTTTGTAAACTAATTCACATATGTGCCGCCTGTTCAATTATTATAACAGGAAAACTGAAAAGTGATATAACACTAACCCTAACCCTAACCCTAACCCTAAGCCCCTAACCCTAACCCTAACCCTAACCCCTAACCCTAACCCTAACACCTAACACTAACACTAACCCTAACCCCTAACCCTAACCCTAACCCTAACCCTAACCCTAACCCTAACCCCTAACCCTAACCCTAACCCTAACCCTAACCCCTAACCCTAACCCAACGCTAACCGTAACCCTAACCATATCCCTTACACAGCCCTAACCTAACCCTAACCCTAACCCTAAACCTAACTTGTTCCTAGGAACAAGTTTCCAAGGAAAGAACGTAAATGAAAAGTACGACTTTGTAAACTGAATCACATGTGTGTCACTCGCTCAATTAGGAATACAGGAAAACCGAAAAGTGATATATCACACTGTACAGCACAGAAACAAGTTTTCATAGAAAGAACAGAAAAGCAAAGCACAACTTTGTAAACTAAATCACATACGTGTCACCCGTTCAATTATTACAACAGGAAAACTGAAAAGTGATATATCACACTGTACAGCACAGAAACAAGTTTCCAACCGAAGAACAGAAATCCAAAGCACTACTTTGTAAACTAAATCACATGTATGTCGCTCGCTCAATTAGGAATACATGGAAACCGAAAAGTGTTATCTCGCACTGTATGGCACAGAAACAAATTTCCAAAGAAAGAACAGAAACGCAAAGGACAACTTTGTAAATTAAATGACATACATGTCGCCTGTTTAATTATTATAACAGGAAAACTGAAAAGTGATATATCACATTGTACAGCACAGGAACAAGTTTCAAATGAAAGAACAAATAATAAAATCACTAATTTGTAAACTAAATCACATGTGCGTCGCTCGCTCCATTGGGAATACAGGAAAACTGAAAAGTGATATATCTCACTGTACAGCGCAAGAACAAGTTTCCAACGAAAGAACAGAAAAGCAAAGCACAACTTTGTAAACTAATTCACATATGTGTGGCCTGTTCAATTATTATAACAGGAAAACTGAAAAGTGATATAACCCTAACCCTAACCAAAACCCCTAACCCTAACCCTAACCCTAACCCCTAACCCTAACCCTAACCCACATCCTAACCCTAACCATATCCCTTACCCAGCCCTAACCTAACCCTACCCCTAACCCTAACCCTAACCTTAACCCTAACTTGTTCCTAACAGGAAGAAGTTTCCAAGGAAAGAACATAAATGAAAAGGACTGCTTTGTCAACTGAATCACATGTGTGTCACTCGCTCAATTAGGAATACAGGAAAACCGAAAAGTGTTATCTCGCACTGTACGGCTCAGAAACAAGTTTCCATCGAAAGAACAGAAAGGCAAAGCACAACATTGTAAACTAAATCACATACGTGTCGCCCGTTTAATTATTACAACAGGAAAACTGAAAAGTGATATATCACACTGTACAGCACAGAAACAAGTTTCCAACCGAAGAACAGAAATCCAAAGCACTACTTTGTAAACTAAATCACATGTATGTCGCTCGCTCAATTAGGAATACAGGGAAACCGAAAAGTGTTATCTCGCACTGTATGGCACAGAAACAAATTTCCAAAGAAAGAACAGAAACGCAAAGCACAACTTTGTAAATTAAATGACATACGTGTCGGCTATTCAATTATTATAACAGGAAAACTGAAAAGTGATATAACGCACTGTACAGCACAGGAACAAGTTTCCATCGAAAGAACAGAAACGCAAAGCACAACTTTGTACACTAATTCACATACGTGTCGCCTGTTCAATTATTATAACAGGAAAACTGAAAAGTGATATAACGCACTGTACAGCACAGGAACAAGTTTCCATCAAAAGAACAGAAACGCAAAGCACAACTTTGTAAACTAATTCACATACGTGTCGCCTGTTCAATTATTATAACAGGAAAACTGAAAAGTGATATAACGCACTGTACAGCACAGGAACAAGTTTCCATCGAAAGAACAGAAACGCAAAGCACAACTTTTTAAACTAATTCACATACGTGTCGCCTGTTTAATTATTATAACAGGAAAACTGAAAAGTGATATAACGCACTGTACAGCACAGAAACAAGTTTCCATCGAAAGAACAGAAACGCAAAGCAAAACTTTGTAAACTAATTCACATACGTGTCGCCTGTTCAATTATTATAACAGGAAAACTGAAAAGTGATATAACGCACTGTACAGCTCAGAAACAAGTTTCTATCGAAAGAACAGAAACGCAAAGCACTACATTTAAACAGAATCACCTGTGTGTCGCTCGCTCAATTAGGAATACAGGAAAACTGAAAAGTGTTATCTCGCACTGTACGGCACAGAAACAAGATTCCATTGAAAGAATAGATACACAAAGCAAAACTTTGTAAACAAATTCACATATGTGTCGCCTGTTCAATTATTATAACAGGAAAACTGAAAAGTGATATAACACTAACCCTAACCGTAACCCTAACCCTAACCCTAACCCTAAGCCCCTAACCCTAACCCTAACCCTAACCCTAACCCCTAACCCTAACCCTAACACCTAACACTAACACTAACCCTAACCCTAACCCCTAATCCTAACCCTAACCCTAACCCTAACCCTTACCCTAACCCTAACCCTAACCACTAACCCTAACCCTAACGCTAACTGTAACCCTAACCATATCCCTTACCCAGCCCTAACCTAACCCTAAGCCTAACCCTAACCCTAAACCTAACTTGTTCCTAACAGGAACAAGTTTCCAAGGAAAGAACGTAAATGAAAAGCACGTCTTTGTAAACTGAATCACATGTGTGTCACTCGCTCAATTAGGAATACAGGAAAACCGAAAAGTGATATATCACAATGTACAGCACAGAAACAAGTTTTCATCGAAAGAACAGAAAAGCAAAGCACAACTTTGTAAACTAAATCACATACGTGTCACCCGTTCAATTATTACAACAGGAAAACTGAAAAGTGATATATCACACTGTACAGCACAGAAACAAGTTTCCAACCGAAGAACAGAAATCAAAAGCACTACTTTGTAAACTAAATCACATGTATGTCGCTCGCTCAATTAGGAATACAGGGAAACCGAAAAGTGTTATCTCGCACTGTATGGCACAGAAACAAATTTCCAAAGAAAGAACAGAAACGCAAAGGACAACTTTGTAAATTAAATGACATACATGTCGCCTGTTTAATTATTATAACAGGAAAACTGAAAAGTGATATATCACATTGTACAGCACAGGAACAAGTTTCAAATGAAAGAACAAATAATAAAATCACTAATTTGTAAACTAAATCACATGTGCGTCGCTCGCTCCATTGGGAATACAGGAAAACTGAAAAGTGATATATCTCACTGTACAGCGCAAGAACAAGTTTCCAACGAAAGAACAGAAAAGCAAAGCACAACTTTGTAAACTAATTCACATATGTGTGGCCTGTTCAATTATTATAACAGGAAAACTGAAAAGTGATATAACCCTAACCCTAACCAAAACCCCTAACCCTAACCCTAACCCTAACCCCTAACCCTAACCCTAACCCACATCCTAACCCTAACCATATCCCTTACCCAGCCCTAACCTAACCCTACCCCTAACCCTAACCCTAACCTTAACCCTAACTTGTTCCTAACAGGAACAAGTTTCCAAGGAAAGAACATAAATGAAAAGCACTGCTTTGTAAACTGAATCACATGTGTGTACTCGCTCAATTAGGAATACAGGAAAACCGAAAAGTGTTATCTCGCACTGTACGGCACAGAAACAAGTTTCCATCGAAAGAACAGAAAGGGAAAGCACAACTTTGTAAACTAAATCACATACGTGTCGCCCGTTTAATTATTACAACAGGAAAACTGAAAAGTGATATATCACACTGTACAGCACAGAAACAAGTTTCCAACCGAAGAACAGAAATCCAAAGCACTACTTTGTAAACTAAATCACATGTATGTCGCTCGCTCAATTAGGAATACAGGGAAACCGAAAAGTGTTATCTCGCACTGTATGGCACAGAAACAAATTTCCAAAGAAAGAACAGAAACGCAAAGCACAACTTTGTAAATTAAATGACATACGTGTCGGCTATTCAATTATTATAACAGGAAAACTGAAAAGTGATATAACGCACTGTACAGCACAGGAACAAGTTTCCATCGAAAGAACAGAAACGCAAAGCACAACTTTGTACACTAATTCACATACGTGTCGCCTGTTCAATTATTATAACAGGAAAACTGAAAAGTGATATAACGCACTGTACAGCACAGGAACAAGATTCCATCAAAAGAACAGAAACGCAAAGCACAACTTTGTAAACTAATTCACATACGTGTCGCCTGTTCAATTATTATAACAGGAAAACTGAAAAGTGATATAACGCACTGTACAGCACAGGAACAAGTTTCCATCGAAAGAACAGAAACGCAAAGCACAACTTTTTAAACTAATTCACATATGTGTCGCCTGTTTAATTATTATAACAGGAAAACTGAAAAGTGATATAACGCACTGTACAGCACAGAAACAAGTTTCCATCGAAAGAACAGAAACGCAAAGCAAAACTTTGTAAACTAATTCACATACGTGTCGCCTGTTCAATTATTATAACAGGAAAACTGAAAAGTGATATAACGCACTGTACAGCTCAGAAACAAGTTTCTATCGAAAGAACAGAAACGCAAAGCACTACATTTAAACAGAATCACCTGTGTGTCGCTCGCTCAATTAGGAATACAGGAAAACTGAAAAGTGTTATCTCGCACTGTACGGCACAGAAACAAGATTCCATTGAAAGAATAGATACACAAAGCAAAACTTTGTAAACAAATTCACATATGTGTCGCCTGTTCAATTATTATAACAGGAAAACTGAAAAGTGATATAACACTAACCCTAACCGTAACCCTAACCCTAACCCTAACCCTAAGCCCCTAACCCTAACCCTAACCCTAACCCCTAACCCTAACCCTAACACCTAACACTAACACTAACCCTAACCCTAACCCCTAATCCTAACCCTAACCCTAACCCTAACCCTTACCCTAACCCTAACCCTAACCACTAACCCTAACCCTAACGCTAACTGTAACCCTAACCATATCCCTTACCCAGCCCTAACCTAACCCTAAGCCTAACCCTAACCCTAAACCTAACTTGTTCCTAACAGGAACAAGTTTCCAAGGAAAGAACGTAAATGAAAAGCACGTCTTTGTAAACTGAATCACATGTGTGTCACTCGCTCAATTAGGAATACAGGAAAACCGAAAAGTGATATATCACACTGTACAGCACAGAAACAAGTTTTCATCGAAAGAACAGAAAAGCAAAGCACAACTTTGTAAACTAAATCACATACGTGTCACCCGTTCAATTATTACAACAGGAAAACTGAAAAGTGATATATCACACTGTACAGCACAGAAACAAGTTTCCAACCGAAGAACAGAAATCCAAAACACTACTTTGTAAACTAAATCACATATATGTCGCTCGCTCAATTAGGAATACAGGGAAACCGAAAAGTGTTATCTCGCATTGTATGGCACAGAAACAAATTTCCATCGAAAGAACAGAAACGCAAAGTACAACTTTGTAAACTAAATAACATACGTGTCGCCTGTTCAATTATTATAACAGGAAAACTGAAAAGTGATATATGACATTGTACAGCACAGGAACAAGTTTCAAATGAAAGAACAAAAAAGAAAATCATTAATTTGTAAACTAAATCACATGTGCGTCGCTCGCTCCATTAGGAATACAGGAAAACTGAAAAGTGATATATCTCACTGTACAGCACAAGAACAAGTTTCCAAAGAAAGAACAGAAAAGCAAAGCACTACTTTTAAACGGAATCACCTGTGTGTTGCTCTCTCAATTAGGAATACAGGAAAACTGAAAAGTGTTATCTCGCACTGTACGGCACAGAAACAAGATTCCATTGAAAGAATAGATACACAAAGCAAAACTTAGTAAACTAATTCACATATGTGTCGCATGTTCAATTATTATAACAGGAAAACTGAAAAGTGATATAACACTAACCCTAAACCTAACCCTAACCCATAACCCTAACACTAACCCTAACCTTAACCCTAACCCTAACCCTAACCCCTAACCCTAACCCTAACCCTAACCCTAACCCCTAACCCTAACCCTAACGCTAACCGTAACCCTAACCATATCCCTTACCCAGCCCTAACCTAACCCTAACCCTAATCCTAACCCTAAACCTAACTTGTTCCTAACAGGAACAAGTTTCCAAGGAAAAAACGTAAATGAAAAGCACGACTTTGTAAACTGAATCACATGTGTGTCACTCGCTCAATTAGGAATATAGGAAAACCGAAAAGTGATATATCACACTGTACAGCACAGGAACAAGTTTCCATCGAAAGAAAAGAAACGCAAAGCACAACTTTGTAAACTAATTCACATACGTGTCGCCTGTTCAATTATTATAACAGGAAAACTGAAAAGTGATATAACGCACTGTACAGCACAGAAACAAGTTTCCATCGAAAGAACAGAAACGCAAAGCACAACTTTGTAAACTAATTCACATACGTGTCGCCTGTTCAATTATTATAACAGGAAAACTGAAAAGTGATATAACGCACTGTACAGCACAGAAACAAGTTTCCATCGAAAGAACAGAAACGCAAAGCACAACTTTGTAAACTAATTCACATACGTGTCGCCTGTTCAATTATTATAACAGGAAAACTGAAAAGTGATATATCACATTGTACAGCACAGGAACAAGTTTCAAATGAAAGAACAAAAAAGAAAATCATTAATTTGTAAACTAAATCACATGTGCGTCGCTCGCTCCATTAGGAATACAGGAAAACTGAAAAGTGATATATCTCACTGTACAGCACAAGAACAAGTTTTCAAAGAAAGAACAGAAAAGCAAAGCACTACTTTTAAACGGAATCACCTGTGTGTTGCTCTCTCAATTAGGAATACAGGAAAACTGAAAAGTGTTATCTCGCACTGTACGGCACAGAAACAAGATTCCATTGAAAGAACAGAAACGCAAAGCACAACTTTGTAAACTAATTCACATACGTGTCGCCTGTTCAATTATTATAACAGGAAAACTGAAAAGTGATATAACGCACTGTACAGCACAGAAACAAGTTTCCATCGAAAGAACAGAAACGCAAAGCACAACTTTGTAAACTAAATCACATACGTGTCGCCCGTTCAATTATCATAACAGGAAAACTGAAAAGTGATATATGACGTTGTACAGCACAGGAACAAGTTTCAAATGAAAGAACAAAAAAGAAAATCATTAATTTGTAAACTAAATCACATGTGCGTCGCTCGCTCCATTAGTAATACAGGAAAACTGAAAAGTGATATATCTCACTGTACAGCACAAGAACAAGTTTCCAACGAAAGAACAGAAAAGCAAAGCACTACATTTAAACGGAATCACCTGTGTGTTGCTCGCTCAATTAGGAATACAGGAAAACTGAAAAGTGTTATCTCGCACTGTACGGCACAGAAACAAGATTCCATTGAAAGAATAGATACACAAAGCAAAACTTTGTAAACTAATTCACATATGTGTCGCCTGTTCAATTATTATAACAGGAAAACTGAGAAGTGATATAACACTAACCCTAACCCTAACCCTAACCCTAAGCCCCTAACCCTAACCCTAACCCTAACCCCTAACCCTAACCCTAACACCTAACCCCTAACCCTAACCCTAACGCTAACCGTAACCCTAACCATATCCCTTACCCAGCCCTAACCTAACCCTAACCCTAACCCTAACCCTAAACGTAACTTGTTCCTAACAGGAACAAGTTTCCAAGGAAAGAACGTAAATGAAAAGCACGACTTTGTAAACTGAATCACATGTGTGTCACTCGCTCAATTAGGAATACAGGAAAACCGAAAAGTGATATATCACACTGTACAGCACAGAAACAAGTTTCCATCGAAAGAACAGAAACGCAAAGCACAACTTTGTAAACTAAATCACATACGTGTCACCCGTTCAATTATTACAACAGGAAAACTGAAAAGTGATATATCACACTGTACAGCACAGAAACAAGTTTCCAACCGAAGAACAGAAATCCAAAGCACTACTTTGTAAACTAAATCACATGTATGTCGCTCGCTCAATTAGGAATACAGGGAAACCGAAAAGTGTTATCTCGCACTGTATGGCACAGAAACAAATTTCCAAAGAAAGAACAGAAAGGCAAAGCACAACTTTATAAATTAAATGACATACGTGTCGCCTGTTTAATTATTATAACAGGAAAACTGAAAAGTGATATAACGCACTGTACAGCACAGGAACAAGTTTCCATCGAAAGAACAGAAACGCAAAGTACAACTTTGTAAACTAATTCACATACGTGTCGCCTGTTCAATTATTATAACAGGAAAACTGAAAAGTGATATATCACATTGTACAGCACAGGAACAAGTTTCAAATGAAAGAACAAATAATAAAATCACTAATTTGTAAACTAAATCACATGTGCGTCGCTCGCTCCATTAGGAATACAGGAAAACTGAAAAGTGATATATCTCACTGTACAGCACAAGAACAAGTTTCCAACGAAAGAACAGAAAAGCAAAGCACTACATTTAAACGGAATCACCTGTGTGTTGCTCGCTCAATTAGGAATACAGGAAAACTGAAAAGTGTTATCTCGCACTGTACGGCACAGAAACAAGATTCCATTGAAAGAATAGATACACAAAGCAAAACTTTGTAAACTAATTCACATATGTGTCGCCTGTTCAATTATTATAACAGGAAAACTGAAAACTGATATAACCCTAACCCTAACCCTAACCCTAACCCTAACCCCTAACCCTAACCCTAACCCTAACCCTAACCCCTAACCCTAACCCTAACCCTAACCGTAACCCTAACCATATCCCTTACCCAGCCCTAACTTAACCCTACCCCTAACCCTAACCCTAACCCTAACCCTAACCCTAACCTTAACCCTAACTTGTTCCTAGCAGGAACAAGTTTCCAAGGAAAGAACATAAATGAAAAGCACTGCTTTGTAAACTGAATCACATGTATGTCACTCGCTCAATTAGGAATACAGGAAAACCGAAAAGTGTTATCTCGCACTGTACGGCACTGAAACAAGTTTCCATCGAAAGAACAGAAACGCAAAGCACAACTTTGTAAACTAAATCACATACGTGTCGCCCGTTCAATTATTACAACAGGAAAACTGAAAAGTGATATATCACACTGTACAGCACAGAAATAAGTTTCCAACCGAAGAACAGAAATCCAAAGCACTACTTTGTAAACTAAATCACATGTATGTCGCTCGCTCAATTAGGAATACAGGGAAACCGAAAAGTGTTATCTCGCACTATATGGCACAGAAACAAATTTCCAAAGAAAGAAAGGAAACGCAAAGCACAACTTTGTAAATTAAATGACATACGTGTCGCCTGTTCAATTATTATAAAAGGAAAACTTAAAAGTGATATAACGCACTGTACAGCACAGGAACAAGTTTCCATCAAAAGAACAGAAACGCAAAGCACAACTTTGTAAACAAATTCACATACGTGTCGCCTGTTCAATTATTATAACAGGAAAACTGAAAAGTGATATAACGCACTGTACAGCACAGGAACAAGTTTCCATCAAAAGAAAAGAAACGCAAAGCACAACTTTGTAAACTAATTCACAAACGTGTCGCCTGTTCAATTATTATAACAGGAAAACTGAAAAGTGATATAACACACTGTACAGCACAGAAACAAGTTTCTATCGATAGAACAGAAACGCAAAGCACAACTTTGTAAATTAAATGACATACGTTTTGCCTGTTCAATTATTATAACAGGAAAACTGAAAAGTGATATATGACATTGTACAGCACAGGAACAAGTTTCAAATGAAAGAACAAAAAAGAAAATCATTAATTTGTAAACTAAATCACATGTGCGTCGCTCGCTCCATTAAGAATACAGGAAAACTGAAAAGTGATATATCTCACTGTACAGCACAAGAACAAGTTTCCAACGAAAGAACAGAAAAGGAAAGCACTACATTTAAACGGAATCACCTTTGTGTTGCTCGCTCAATTAGGAATACAGGAAAACTGAAAAGTGTAATCTCGCACTGTACGGCACAGAAACAAGATTCCATTGAAAGAATAGATACACAAAGCAAAACTTTGTAAACTAATTCACATATGTGTCGCCTGTTCATTTATTATAATAGGAAAACTGAAAAGTGATATAACCCTAACCCTAACCCTAACCCTAACCCTAACCCTAAGCCCCTAACCCTAACCCTAACCCTAACCCCTAACCCTAACCCTAACACCTAACACTAACACTAACCCTAACCCTAACCCCTAACCCTAACCCTAACCCTAACCCTAACCTAACCCCTAACCCTAACCCTAACCCTAACCCTAACCCCTAACCCTAACCCTAACGCTAACCTTAACCCTAACCATATCCCTTACCCAGCCCTAACCTAACCCTAACCCTAACCCTAACCCTAAACCTAACTTGTTCCTAACAGGAACAAGTTTCCAAGGAAAAAACGTAAATGAAAAGCACGACTTTGTAAACTGAATCACATGTGTGTCACTCGCTCAATTAGGAATATAGGAAAACCGAAAAGTGATATATCACACTGTACAGCACAGGAACAAGTTTCCATCGAAAGAACAGAAACGCAAAGCACAACTTTGTAAACTAATTCACATACGTGTCGCCTGTTCAATTATTATAACAGGAAAACTGAAAAGTGATATATGACATTGTACAGCACAGGAACAAGTTTCAAATGAAAGAACAAAAAAGAAAATCATTAATTTGTAAACTAAATCACAGGTGCGTCGCTTGCTCCATTAGGAATACAGGAAAACTGAAAAGTGATATATCTCACTGTACAGCACAAGAACAAGTTTCCAAAGAAAGAACAGAAAAGCAAAGCACTACATTTAAACGGAATCACCTGTGTGTTGCTCTCTCAATTAGGAATACAGGAAAACTAAAAAGTGTTATCTAGCAATGTACGGCACAGAAACAAGATTCCATTGAAAGAATAGATACACAAAGCAAAACTTTGTAAACTAATTCACATATGTGTCGCCTGTTCAATTATTATAACAAGAAAACTGAAAAGTGATATAACACTAACCCTAAACCTAACCCTAACCCTAACCCTAAGCTCCTAACCCTAACCCTAACCCTAACCCCTAACCCTAACCCTAACACCTAACCCTAACCCTAACCCTAACCCTAACCCTAACCCCTAACCCTAACCCTAACCCTAACCCTAACCCTAACCCCTAACCCTAACCCTAACCCTAACCCTAACCCCTAACCCTAACACTAACCCTAACCCTAACCCCTAACCCTAACCCTAACGCTAACCGTAACCCTAACCATATCCCTTACCCAGCCCTAACCTAACCCTAACCCTAACCCTAACCCTAAACCTAACTTGTTCCTAACAGGAACAAGTTTCCAAGGAAAGAACGTAAATGAAAAGCTCGACTTTGTAAACTGAATCACATGTGTGTCACTCGCTCAATTAGGAATACAGGAAAACCGAAAAGTGATATATCACACTGTACAGCACAGAAACAAGTTTTCATCGAAAGAACAGAAAAGCAAAGCACAACTTTGTAAACTAAATCACATACGTGTCACCCGTTCAATTATTACAACAGGAAAACTGAAAAGTGATATATCACACTGTACAGCACAGAAACAAGTTTCCAACCGAAGAACAGAAATCCAAAGCAGTACTTTGTAAACTAAATCACATGTATGTCGCTCGCTCAATTAGGAATACAGGGAAACCGAAAAGTGTTATCTCGCACTGTATGGCACAGAAACAAATTTCCAAAGAAAGAACAGAAACGCAAAGCACAACTTTGTAAATAAAATGACATACGTGTCGCCTGTTCAATTATTATAAAAGGAAAACTTAAAAGTGATATAACGCACTGTACAGCACAGGAACAAGTTTCCATCGAAAGAACAGAAACGCAAAGTACAACTTTGTAAACTAATTCACATACGTGTCGCCTGTTCAATTATTATAACAGGAAAACTGAAAAGTGATATATCACATTGTACAGCACAGGAACAAGTTTCAAATGAAAGAACAAATAATAAAATCACTAATTTGTAAACTAAATCACATGTTCGTCGCTCGCTCCATTAGGAATACAGGAAAACTGAAAAGTGATATATCTCACTGTACAGCGCAACAACAAGTTTCCAACGAAAGAACAGAAAAGCAAAGCACAACTTTGTAAACTAATTCACATATGTGTGGCCTGTTCAGTTATTATAACAGGAAAACTGAAAAGTGATATAACCCTAAACCTAACGGAAACCCCTAACCCTAACCCTAACCCTAACCCTAACCCCTAACCCTAACCCTAACCCTAACCGTAACCCTAACCATATCCCTTACCCAGCCCTAACCTAACCCTACCCCTAACCCTAACCCTAACCCTAACCCTAACCCTAACCCTAACCTTAACCCTAACTTGTTCCTAACAGGAACAAGTTTCCAAGGAAAGAACATAAATGAAAAGCACTGCTTTGTAAACTGAATCACATGTGTGTCACTCGCTCTATTAGGAATACAGGAAAACCGAAAAGTGTTATCTCGCACTGTACGGCACAGAAACAAGTTTCCATCGAAAGAACAGAAACGCAAAGCACAACTTTGTAAACTAAATCACATACGTGTCGCCCGTTCAATTATTACAACAGGAAAACTGAAAAGTGATATATCACACTGTACAGCACAGAAACAAGTTTCCAACCGAAGAACAGAAATCCAAAGCACTACTTTGTAAAGTAAATCACATGTATGTCGCTCGCTCAATTAGGAATACAGGGAAACCGAAAAGTGTTATCTCGCACTGTATGGCACAGAAACAAATTTCCAAAGAAAGAACAGAAACGCAATGCACAACTTTGTAAAACAAATGACATACGTGTCGCCTATTCAATTATTATAACAGGAAAACTTAAAAGTGATATAACGCACTGTACAGCACAGGAACAAGTTTCCATTGAAAGAACAGAAACGCAAAGCACAACTTTCTAAACTAATTCACATACGTGTCGCCTGTTCAATTATTATAACAGGAAAACTGAAAAGTGATATAACGCACTGTACAGCACAGAAACAAGTTTCCATCGAAAGAACAGAAACGCAAAGCACAACTTTGTAAATTAAATGACATACGTTTCGCCTGTTCAATTATTATAACAGGAAAACTGAAAAGTGATATATGACATTGTACAGCACAGGAACAAGTTTCAAATGAAAGAACAAAAAAGAAAATCATTAATTTGTGAACTAAATCACATGTGCGTCGCTCGCTCCATTAGGAATACAGGAAAACTGAAAAGTGATATATCTCACTGTACAGCACAAGAACAAGTTTCCAACGAAAGAACAGAAAAGCAAAGCACTACATTTAAACAGAATCACCTGTGTGTCGCTCGCTCAATTAGGAATACAGGAAAACTGAAAAGTGTTATCTCGCACTGTACGGCACAGAAACAAGATTCCATTGAAAGAATAGATACACAAAGCAAAACTTTGTAAACTAATTCACATATGTGTCGCCTGTTCAATTTTTATAACAGGAAAACTGAAAAGTGATATAACACTAACTCTAACACTAACCCTAACCCTAAGCCCCTAACCCTAACCCTAACCCTAACCCCTAACCCTAACCCTAACACCTAACCCTAACCCTAACCCTAACCCCTAACCCTAACCCTAACCCTAACCCTAACCCTAACCCTAACCCCTAACCCTAACCCTAACGCTAACCGTAACCCTAACCATATCCCTTACCCAGCCCTAACCTAACCCTAACCCTAAACCTAACTTGTTCCTAACAAGAACAAGTTTCCAAGGAAAGAACGTAAATGAAAAGCACGACTTTGTAAACTGAATCACATGTGTGTCACTCGCTCAATTAGGAATACAGGAAAACCGAAAAGTGATATATCACACTGTACAGCACAGAAACAAGTTTTCATCGAAAGAACAGAAAAGCAAAGCACAACTTTGTAAACTAAATCAAATACCTGTCACCCGTTCAATTATTACAACAGGAAAACTGAAAAGTGATATATCACACTGTACAGTACAGAAACAAGTTTCCAACCGAAGAACAGAAATCCAAAGCACTACTTTGTAAACTAAATCACATGTATGTCGCTCGCTCAATTAGGAATACAGGGAAACCGAAAAGTGTTATCTCGCACTGTATGGCACAGAAACAAATTTCCAAAGAAAGAACAGAAACGCAAAGGACAACTTTGTAAATTAAATGACATACGTGTCGCCTGTTTAATTATTATAACAGGAAAACTGAAAAGTGATATAACGCACTGTACAGCACAGGAACAAGTTTCCATCGAAAGAACAGAAACGCAAAGCACAACTTTGTAAATTAAATGACATACGTGTCGCCTGTTCAATTATTATAACAGGAAAACTGAAAAGTGATATAACGCACTGTACAGCACAGGAACAAGTTTCCATCGAAAGAACAGAAACGCAAAGCACAACTTTGTAAACTAATTCACATACGTGTCGCCTGTTCAATTATTATAACAGGAAAACTGAAAAGTGATATAACGCACTGTACAGCACAGGAACAAGTTTCCATCGAAAGAACAGAAACGCAAAGCACAACTTTGTAAACTAATTCACATATGTGTCGCCTGTTCAATTATTATAATAGGAAAACTGAAAAGTGATATAACGGTCTGTACAGCACAGAAACAAGTTTCCATCGAAAGAACAAAAACGCAAAGCACAACTTTGTAAACTAATTCACATACGTGTCGCCTGTTCAATTATTATAACAGGAAAACTGAAAAGTGATATAACGCACTGTACAGCACAGAAACAAGTTTCCATCGAAAGAACAGAAACGCAAAGCACAAGTTTGTAAATTGAATGACATACGTTTCGCCTGTTTAATTATCATAACAGGAAAACTGAAAAGTGATATATGAAATTATACAGCACAGGATCAAGTTTCAAATGAAAGAACAAAAAAGAAAATCATTAATTTGTAAACTAAGTCACATGTGCGTCGCTCGATCCATTAGGAATACAGGAAAACTGAAAAGTGATATATCTCACTATACAGCACAAGAACAAGTTTCCAACGAAAGAACAGAAAAGCAAAGCACTACATTTAAACAGAATCACCTGTGTGTCGCTCGCTCAATTAGGAATACAGGAAAACTGAAAAGTGTTATCTCGCACTGTACGGCACAGAAACAAGATTCCATTGAAAGAATAGATACACAAAGCAAAACTTTGTAAACTAATTCACATATGTGTCGCCTGTTCAATTATTATAACAGGAAAACTGAAAAGTGATATAACACTAACCCTAACCCTAACCCTAACCCTAAGCCCCTAACCCTAACCCTAACCCTAACCCCTAACCCTAACCCTAACACCTAACCCTAACCCTAACCCTAACCCTAACCCCTAACCCTAACCTTAACCCTAAACCTAAGCCCCTAACCCTAACCCTAACCCTAACCCCTAACCCTAACCCTAACACCTAATCCTAACCCTAACCCTAACCCTAACCCCTAACCCTAACCCTAACCCTAACCCTAACCCTAACCCCTAACCCTAACCCTAAACATAACTTGTTCCTAACAGGAACAAGTTTCCAAGGAAAGAACGTAAATGAAAAGCACGACTTTGTAAACTGAATCACATGTGTGTCACTCGCTCAATTAGGAATACAGGAAAACCGAAATGTGATATATCACACTGTACAGCACAGAAACAAGTTTTCATCGAAAGAACAGAAAAGCAAAGCACAACTTTGTAAACTAAATCACATATGTGTCACCCGTTCAATTATTACAACAGGAAAACTGAAAACTGATATATCACACTGTACAGCCCAGAAAAAAGTTTCCAACCGAAGAACAGAAATCCAAAGCACTACTTTGTAAACTAAATCACATGTATGTCGCTCGCTCAATTAGGAATACAGGGAAACCGAAAAGTGTTATCTCGCACTGTATGGCACAGAAACAAATTTCCAAAGAAAGAACAGAAACGCAAAGGACAACATTGTAAATTAAATGACATACGTGTCGCCTGTTTAATTATTATAACAGGAAAACTGAAAAGTGATATAACGCACTGTACAGCACAGGAACAAGTTTCCATCGAAAGAACAGAATCGCAAAGTACAACTTTGTAAAATAATTCACATACGTGTCGCCTGTTCAATTATTATAACAGGAAAACTGAAAAGTGATATATCACATTGTACAGCACAGGAACAAGTTTCAAATGAAAGAACAAATAATAAAATCACTAATTTGTAAACTAAATCACATGTGCGTCGCTCGCTCCATTAGGAATACAGGAAAACTGAAAAGTGATATATCTCACTGTACAGCGCAAGAACAAGTTTCCAACGAAAGAACAGAAAAGCAAAGCACAACTTTGTAAACTAATTCACATATGTGTGGCCTGTTCAATTATTATAACAGGAAAACTGAAAAGTGATATAACCCTAACCCTAACCCCTAACCCTAACCCTAAGCCTAACCGTAACCCTAACCATATGCCTTACCCAGCCCTAACCTAACCCTACCCCTAACCCTAACCCTAACCCTAACCTTAACCTTAACCCTAACTTGTTCCTAACAGGAACAAGTTTCCAAGGAAAGAACATAAATGAAAAGCACTGCTTTGTAAACTGAATCACATGTGTGTCACTCGCTCAATTAGGAATACAGGAAAACCGAAAAGTGTTATCTCGCACTGTACGGCACAGAAACAAGTTTCCATCGAAAGAACAGAAACGCAAAGCACAACTTTGTAAACTAAATCACATACGTGTCGCCCGTTCAATTATTACAACAGGAAAACTGAAAAGTGATACATCACACTGTACAGCACAGAAACAAGTTTCCAACCGAAGAACAGAAATCCAAAGCACTACTTTGTAAACTAAATCACATGTATGTCGCTCGCTCAATTAGGAATACAGGGAAACCGAAAAGTGTTATCTCGCACTGTATGGCACAGAAACAAATTTCCAAAGAAAGAACGGAACCGCAAAGCACAACTTTGTAAATTAAATGACATACGTGTCGCCTGTTCAATTATTATAAGAGGAAAACTTAAAAGTGATATAACGCACTGTATAGCACAGGAACAAGTTTCCATCGAAAGAACAGAAACGCAAAGCACAACTTTGTAAATTAAATGACATCCGTGTCGCCTGTTCAATTATTATAACAGGAAAACTGAAAAGTGATATAACGCACTGTACAGCACAGGAACAAGTTTCCATCGAAAGAACAGAAACGCAAAGCACAACTTTGTAAACTAATTCACATATGTGTCGCCTGTTCAATTATTATAACAGGAAAACTGAAAAGTGATATAACGCACTGTACAGCACAGGAACAAGTTTCCATCGAAAGAACAGAAACGCAAAGCACAACTTTGTAAATTGAATGACATATGTTTCGCCTGTTTAATTATCATAACAGGAAAACTGAAAAGTGATATATGACATTATACAGCACAGGAACAAGTTTCAAATGAAAGAACAAAAAAGAAAATCATTAATTTGTAAACTAAATCACATGTGCGTCGCTCGATCCATTAGGAATACAGGAAAACTGAAAAGTGATATATCTCACTATACAGCACAAGAACAAGTTTCCAACGAAAGAACAGAAAAGCAAAGCACTACATTTAAACAGTATCACCTGCGTGTCGCTCGCTCAATTAGGAATACAGGAAAACTGAAAAGTGTTATCTCGCACTGTACGGCACAGAAACAAGATTCCATTGAAAGAATAGATACACAAAGCAAAACTTTGTAAACTAATTCACATATGTGTCGCCTGTTCAATTATTATAACAGGAAAACTGAAAAGTGATATAACACTAACCCTAACCCTAACCTTAACCCTAAGCCCCTAACCCTAACCCTAACCCTAACCCCTAACCCTAACCCTAACACCTAACCCTAACCCTAACCCTAACCCTAACCCCTAACCCTAACCCTAACCCTAACCCTAACCCCTAACCCTAACCCTAACCCTAACCCTAACCCCTAACCCTAACCCTAACGCTAACCGTAACCCTAACCATATCCCTTACCCAGCCCTAACCTAACCCTAACCCTAACCCTAAACATAACTTGTTCCTAACAGGAACAAGTTTCCAAGGAAAGAACGTAAATGAAAAGCACGACTTTGTAAACTGAATCACATGTGTGTCACTCGCTCAATTAGGAATACAGGAAAACCGAAAAGTGATATATCACACTGTACAGCACAGAAACAAGTTTTCATCGAAAGAACAGAAAAGCAAAGCACAACTTTGTAAACTAAATCACATACGTGTCACCCGTTCAATTATTACAACAGGAAAACTGAAAACTGATATATCACACTGTACAGCCCAGAAACAAGTTTCCAACCGAAGAACAGAAATCCAAAGCACTACTTTGTAAACTAAATCACATGTATGTCGCTCGCTCAATTAGGAATACAGGGAAACCGAAAAGTGTTATCTCGCACTGTATGGCACAGAAACAAATTTCCAAAGAAAGAACAGAAACGCAAAGGACAACTTTGTAAATTAAATGACATACGTGTCGCCTGTTCAATTATTATAACAGGAAAACTGAAAAGTGATATAACGCACTGTACAGCACAGGAACAAGTTTCCATCGAAAGAACAGAAACGCAAAGTACAACTTTGTAAAATAATTCACATACGTGTCCCCTGTTCAATTATTATAACAGGAAAACTGAAAAGTGATATATCACATTGTACAGCACAGGAACAAGTTTCAAATGAAAGAACAAATAATAAAATCACTAATTTGTAAACTAAATCACATGTGCGTCGCTCGCTCCATTAGGAATACAGGAAAACTGAAAAGTGATATATCTCACTGTACAGCACAAGAACAAGTTTCCAACGAAAGAACAGAAAAGCAAAGCAAACTTTGTAAACTAATTCACATATGTGTGACCTGTTCAATTATTATAACAGGAAAACTGAAAAGTGATATAACGCACTGTACAGCAGAGAAACAAGTTTCCATCGAAAGAACAGAAACGCAAAGCACAACTTTGTAAACTAATTCACATACGTGTCGCCTGTTCAATTATTATAACAGGAAAACTGAAAAGTGATATAACACACTGTACAGCACAGAAACAAGTTTCTATCGAAAGAACAGAAACTCAAAGCACTACATTTAAACAGAATCACCTGGGTGTCGCTCGCTCAATTAGGAATACAGGAAAACTGAAAAGTGTTATCTCCCACTGTATGGCACAGAAACAAGATTCCATTGAAAGAATAGATACACAAAGCAAAACTTTGTAAACTAATTCACATATGTGCCGCCTGTTCAATTATTATAACAGGAAAACTGAAAAGTGATATAACACTAACCCTAACCCTAACCCTAACCCTAAGCCCCTAACCCTAACCCTAACCCTAACCCCTAACCCTAACCCTAACCCTAACCGTAACCCTAACCATATCCCTTACCCAGCCCTAACCTAACCCTACCCCTAACCCTAACCCTAACCCTAACCCTAACCCTAACCCTAACCTTAACCCTAACTTGTTCCTAACAGGAACAAGTTTCCAAGGAAAGAACATAAATGAAAAGCACTGCTTTGTAAACTGAATCACATGTGTGTCACTCGCTCTATTAGGAATACAGGAAAACCGAAAAGTGTTATCTCGCACTGTACGGCACAGAAACAAGTTTCCATCGAAAGAACAGAAACGCAAAGCACAACTTTGTAAACTAAATCACATACGTGTCGCCCGTTCAATTATTACAACAGGAAAACTGAAAAGTGATATATCACACTGTACAGCACAGAAACAAGTTTCCAACCGAAGAACAGAAATCCAAAGCACTACTTTGTAAAGTAAATCACATGTATGTCGCTCGCTCAATTAGGAATACAGGGAAACCGAAAAGTGTTATCTCGCACTGTATGGCACAGAAACAAATTTCCAAAGAAAGAACAGAAACGCAATGCACAACTTTGTAAAACAAATGACATACGTGTCGCCTATTCAATTATTATAACAGGAAAACTTAAAAGTGATATAACGCACTGTACAGCACAGGAACAAGTTTCCATTGAAAGAACAGAAACGCAAAGCACAACTTTCTAAACTAATTCACATACGTGTCGCCTGTTCAATTATTATAACAGGAAAACTGAAAAGTGATATAACGCACTGTACAGCACAGAAACAAGTTTCCATCGAAAGAACAGAAACGCAAAGCACAACTTTGTAAATTAAATGACATACGTTTCGCCTGTTCAATTATTATAACAGGAAAACTGAAAAGTGATATATGACATTGTACAGCACAGGAACAAGTTTCAAATGAAAGAACAAAAAAGAAAATCATTAATTTGTGAACTAAATCACATGTGCGTCGCTCGCTCCATTAGGAATACAGGAAAACTGAAAAGTGATATATCTCACTGTACAGCACAAGAACAAGTTTCCAACGAAAGAACAGAAAAGCAAAGCACTACATTTAAACAGAATCACCTGTGTGTCGCTCGCTCAATTAGGAATACAGGAAAACTGAAAAGTGTTATCTCGCACTGTACGGCACAGAAACAAGATTCCATTGAAAGAATAGATACACAAAGCAAAACTTTGTAAACTAATTCACATATGTGTCGCCTGTTCAATTTTTATAACAGGAAAACTGAAAAGTGATATAACACTAACTCTAACACTAACCCTAACCCTAAGCCCCTAACCCTAACCCTAACCCTAACCCCTAACCCTAACCCTAACACCTAACCCTAACCCTAACCCTAACCCCTAACCCTAACCCTAACCCTAACCCTAACCCTAACCCTAACCCCTAACCCTAACCCTAACGCTAACCGTAACCCTAACCATATCCCTTACCCAGCCCTAACCTAACCCTAACCCTAAACCTAACTTGTTCCTAACAAGAACAAGTTTCCAAGGAAAGAACGTAAATGAAAAGCACGACTTTGTAAACTGAATCACATGTGTGTCACTCGCTCAATTAGGAATACAGGAAAACCGAAAAGTGATATATCACACTGTACAGCACAGAAACAAGTTTTCATCGAAAGAACAGAAAAGCAAAGCACAACTTTGTAAACTAAATCACATACCTGTCACCCGTTCAATTATTACAACAGGAAAACTGAAAAGTGATATATCACACTGTACAGTACAGAAACAAGTTTCCAACCGAAGAACAGAAATCCAAAGCACTACTTTGTAAACTAAATCACATGTATGTCGCTCGCTCAATTAGGAATACAGGGAAACCGAAAAGTGTTATCTCGCACTGTATGGCACAGAAACAAATTTCCAAAGAAAGAACAGAAACGCAAAGGACAACTTTGTAAATTAAATGACATACGTGTCGCCTGTTTAATTATTATAACAGGAAAACTGAAAAGTGATATAACGCACTGTACAGCACAGGAACAAGTTTCCATCGAAAGAACAGAAACGCAAAGCACAACTTTGTAAATTAAATGACATACGTGTCGCCTGTTCAATTATTATAACAGGAAAACTGAAAAGTGATATAACGCACTGTACAGCACAGGAACAAGTTTCCATCGAAAGAACAGAAACGCAAAGCACAACTTTGTAAACTAATTCACATACGTGTCGCCTGTTCAATTATTATAACAGGAAAACTGAAAAGTGATATAACGCACTGTACAGCACAGGAACAAGTTTCCATCGAAAGAACAGAAACGCAAAGCACAACTTTGTAAACTAATTCACATATGTGTCGCCTGTTCAATTATTATAATAGGAAAACTGAAAAGTGATATAACGGTCTGTACAGCACAGAAACAAGTTTCCATCGAAAGAACAAAAACGCAAAGCACAACTTTGTAAACTAATTCACATACGTGTCGCCTGTTCAATTATTATAACAGGAAAACTGAAAAGTGATATAACGCACTGTACAGCACAGAAACAAGTTTCCATCGAAAGAACAGAAACGCAAAGCACAAGTTTGTAAATTGAATGACATACGTTTCGCCTGTTTAATTATCATAACAGGAAAACTGAAAAGTGATATATGAAATTATACAGCACAGGATCAAGTTTCAAATGAAAGAACAAAAAAGAAAATCATTAATTTGTAAACTAAGTCACATGTGCGTCGCTCGATCCATTAGGAATACAGGAAAACTGAAAAGTGATATATCTCACTATACAGCACAAGAACAAGTTTCCAACGAAAGAACAGAAAAGCAAAGCACTACATTTAAACAGAATCACCTGTGTGTCGCTCGCTCAATTAGGAATACAGGAAAACTGAAAAGTGTTATCTCGCACTGTACGGCACAGAAACAAGATTCCATTGAAAGAATAGATACACAAAGCAAAACTTTGTAAACTAATTCACATATGTGTCGCCTGTTCAATTATTATAACAGGAAAACTGAAAAGTGATATAACACTAACCCTAACCCTAACCCTAACCCTAAGCCCCTAACCCTAACCCTAACCCTAACCCCTAACCCTAACCCTAACACCTAACCCTAACCCTAACCCTAACCCTAACCCCTAACCCTAACCTTAACCCTAAACCTAAGCCCCTAACCCTAACCCTAACCCTAACCCCTAACCCTAACCCTAACACCTAATCCTAACCCTAACCCTAACCCTAACCCCTAACCCTAACCCTAACCCTAACCCTAACCCTAACCCCTAACCCTAACCCTAAACATAACTTGTTCCTAACAGGAACAAGTTTCCAAGGAAAGAACGTAAATGAAAAGCACGACTTTGTAAACTGAATCACATGTGTGTCACTCGCTCAATTAGGAATACAGGAAAACCGAAATGTGATATATCACACTGTACAGCACAGAAACAAGTTTTCATCGAAAGAACAGAAAAGCAAAGCACAACTTTGTAAACTAAATCACATATGTGTCACCCGTTCAATTATTACAACAGGAAAACTGAAAACTGATATATCACACTGTACAGCCCAGAAAAAAGTTTCCAACCGAAGAACAGAAATCCAAAGCACTACTTTGTAAACTAAATCACATGTATGTTGCTCGCTCAATTAGGAATACAGGGAAACCGAAAAGTGTTATCTCGCACTGTATGGCACAGAAACAAATTTCCAAAGAAAGAACAGAAACGCAAAGGACAACATTGTAAATTAAATGACATACGTGTCGCCTGTTTAATTATTATAACAGGAAAACTGAAAAGTGATATAACGCACTGTACAGCACAGGAACAAGTTTCCATCGAAAGAACAGAAACGCAAAGTACAACTTTGTAAAATAATTCACATACGTGTCGCCTGTTCAATTATTATAACAGGAAAACTGAAAAGTGATATATCACATTGTACAGCACAGGAACAAGTTTCAAATGAAAGAACAAATAATAAAATCACTAATTTGTAAACTAAATCACATGTGCGTCGCTCGCTCCATTAGGAATACAGGAAAACTGAAAAGTGATATATCTCACTGTACAGCGCAAGAACAAGTTTCCAACGAAAGAACAGAAAAGCAAAGCACAACTTTGTAAACTAATTCACATATGTGTGGCCTGTTCAATTATTATAACAGGAAAACTGAAAAGTGATATAACCCTAACCCTAACCCCTAACCCTAACCCTAAGCCTAACCGTAACCCTAACCATATGCCTTACCCAGCCCTAACCTAACCCTACCCCTAACCCTAACCCTAACCCTAACCTTAACCTTAACCCTAACTTGTTCCTAACAGGAACAAGTTTCCAAGGAAAGAACATAAATGAAAAGCACTGCTTTGTAAACTGAATCACATGTGTGTCACTCGCTCAATTAGGAATACAGGAAAACCGAAAAGTGTTATCTCGCACTGTACGGCACAGAAACAAGTTTCCATCGAAAGAACAGAAACGCAAAGCACAACTTTGTAAACTAAATCACATACGTGTCGCCCGTTCAATTATTACAACAGGAAAACTGAAAAGTGATACATCACACTGTACAGCACAGAAACAAGTTTCCAACCGAAGAACAGAAATCCAAAGCACTACTTTGTAAACTAAATCACATGTATGTCGCTCGCTCAATTAGGAATACAGGGAAACCGAAAAGTGTTATCTCGCACTGTATGGCACAGAAACAAATTTCCAAAGAAAGAACGGAACCGCAAAGCACAACTTTGTAAATTAAATGACATACGTGTCGCCTGTTCAATTATTATAAGAGGAAAACTTAAAAGTGATATAACGCACTGTATAGCACAGGAACAAGTTTCCATCGAAAGAACAGAAACGCAAAGCACAACTTTGTAAATTAAATGACATCCGTGTCGCCTGTTCAATTATTATAACAGGAAAACTGAAAAGTGATATAACGCACTGTACAGCACAGGAACAAGTTTCCATCGAAAGAACAGAAACGCAAAGCACAACTTTGTAAACTAATTCACATATGTGTCGCCTGTTCAATTATTATAACAGGAAAACTGAAAAGTGATATAACGCACTGTACAGCACAGGAACAAGTTTCCATCGAAAGAACAGAAACGCAAAGCACAACTTTGTAAATTGAATGACATATGTTTCGCCTGTTTAATTATCATAACAGGAAAACTGAAAAGTGATATATGACATTATACAGCACAGGAACAAGTTTCAAATGAAAGAACAAAAAAGAAAATCATTAATTTGTAAACTAAATCACATGTGCGTCGCTCGATCCATTAGGAATACAGGAAAACTGAAAAGTGATATATCTCACTATACAGCACAAGAACAAGTTTCCAACGAAAGAACAGAAAAGCAAAGCACTACATTTAAACAGTATCACCTGCGTGTCGCTCGCTCAATTAGGAATACAGGAAAACTGAAAAGTGTTATCTCGCACTGTACGGCACAGAAACAAGATTCCATTGAAAGAATAGATACACAAAGCAAAACTTTGTAAACTAATTCACATATGTGTCGCCTGTTCAATTATTATAACAGGAAAACTGAAAAGTGATATAACACTAACCCTAACCCTAACCTTAACCCTAAGCCCCTAACCCTAACCCTAACCCTAACCCCTAACCCTAACCCTAACACCTAACCCTAACCCTAACCCTAACCCTAACCCCTAACCCTAACCCTAACCCTAACCCTAACCCTAACCCCTAACCCTAACCCTAACCCTAACCCTAACCCCTAACCCTAACCCTAACGCTAACCGTAACCCTAACCATATCCCTTACCCAGCCCTAACCTAACCCTAACCCTAACCCTAACCCTAAACATAACTTGTTCCTAACAGGAACAAGTTTCCAAGGAAAGAACGTAAATGAAAAGCACGACTTTGTAAACTGAATCACATGTGTGTCACTCGCTCAATTAGGAATACAGGAAAACCGAAAAGTGATATATCACACTGTACAGCACAGAAACAAGTTTTCATCGAAAGAACAGAAAAGCAAAGCACAACTTTGTAAACTAAATCACATACGTGTCACCCGTTCAATTATTACAACAGGAAAACTGAAAACTGATATATCACACTGTACAGCCCAGAAACAAGTTTCCAACCGAAGAACAGAAATCCAAAGCACTACTTTGTAAACTAAATCACATGTATGTCGCTCGCTCAATTAGGAATACAGGGAAACCGAAAAGTGTTATCTCGCACTGTATGGCACAGAAACAAATTTCCAAAGAAAGAACAGAAACGCAAAGGACAACTTTGTAAATTAAATGACATACGTGTCGCCTGTTCAATTATTATAACAGGAAAACTGAAAAGTGATATAACGCACTGTACAGCACAGGAACAAGTTTCCATCGAAAGAACAGAAACGCAAAGTACAACTTTGTAAAATAATTCACATACGTGTCCCCTGTTCAATTATTATAACAGGAAAACTGAAAAGTGATATATCACATTGTACAGCACAGGAACAAGTTTCAAATGAAAGAACAAATAATAAAATCACTAATTTGTAAACTAAATCACATGTGCGTCGCTCGCTCCATTAGGAATACAGGAAAACTGAAAAGTGATATATCTCACTGTACAGCACAAGAACAAGTTTCCAACGAAAGAACAGAAAAGCAAAGCAAACTTTGTAAACTAATTCACATATGTGTGACCTGTTCAATTATTATAACAGGAAAACTGAAAAGTGATATAACGCACTGTACAGCAGAGAAACAAGTTTCCATCGAAAGAACAGAAACGCAAAGCACAACTTTGTAAACTAATTCACATACGTGTCGCCTGTTCAATTATTATAACAGGAAAACTGAAAAGTGATATAACACACTGTACAGCACAGAAACAAGTTTCTATCGAAAGAACAGAAACTCAAAGCACTACATTTAAACAGAATCACCTGGGTGTCGCTCGCTCAATTAGGAATACAGGAAAACTGAAAAGTGTTATCTCCCACTGTATGGCACAGAAACAAGATTCCATTGAAAGAATAGATACACAAAGCAAAACTTTGTAAACTAATTCACATATGTGCCGCCTGTTCAATTATTATAACAGGAAAACTGAAAAGTGATATAACACTAACCCTAACCCTAACCCTAACCCTAAGCCCCTAACCCTAACCCTAACCCTAACCCTAACACCTAACACTAACACTAACCCTAACCCTAACCCCTAACCCTAACCCTAACCCTAACCCTAACCCCTAACCCTAACCCTAACCCTAACCCTAACCCTAACCCCTAACCCTAACCCTAACGCTAACCGTAACCCTAACCATATCCCTTACACAGCCCTAACCTAACCCTAACCCTAACCCTAACCCTAACCCTAAACCTAACTTGTTCCTAACAGGAACAAGTTTCCAAGGAAAGAATGTAAATGAAAAGCACGACTTTGTAAACTGAATCACATGTGTGTCACTCGCTCAATTAGGAATACAGGAAAACCGAAAAGTGATATATCACACTATACAGCACAGAAACAAGTTTTCTTCGAATGAACAGAAAAGCAAAGCACAACTTTGTAAACTAAATCACATACGTGTCACCCGTTCAATTATTACAACAGGAAAACTGAAAAGTGATATATCACACTGTACAGCACAGACACAAGTTTCCAACCGAAGAACAGAAATCCAAAGCACTACTTTGTAAACTAAATCACATGTATGTCGCTCGCTCAATTAGGAATACAGGGAAACCGAAAAGTGTTATCTCGCACTGTATGGCACAGAAACAAATTTCCAAAGAAAGAATGGAAACACAAAGGACAACTTTGTAAATTAAATGACATACGTGTCGCCTGTTTAATTATTATAACAGGAAAACTGAAAAGTGATATAACGCACTGTACAGCACAGGAACAAGTTTCCATGGAAAGAACAGAAACGCAAAGCACAACTTTTTAAACTAATTCACATACGTGTCGCCTGTTCAATTATTATAACAGGAAAACTGAAAAGTGATATAACGCACTGTACAGCAGAGAAACAAGTTTCCATCGAAAGAACAGAAACGCAAAGCACAACTTTGTAAACTAATTCACATACGTGTCGCCTGTTCAATTATTATAACAGGAAAACTGAAAAGTGATATAACGCACTGTACAGCACAGAAACAAGTTTCTATCGAAAGAACAGAAACTCAAAGCACTACATTTAAACAGAATCACCTGTGTGTCGCTCGCTCAATTAGGAATACAGGAAAACTGAAAAGTGTTATCTCCCACTGTATGGCACAGAAACAAGATTCCATTGAAAGAATAGATACACAAAGCACAACTTTGTAAACTAATTCACATATGTGTGGCCTGTTCAATTATAATAACAGGAAAACTGAAAAGTGATATAACGCTAACCCTAACCAAAACCCCTAACCCTAACCCTAACCCTAACCCCTAACCCTAACCCTAACCCACATCCTAACCCTAACCATATCCCTTACCCAGCCCTAACCTAACCCTACCCCTAACCCTAACCCTAACCTTAACCCTAACTTGTTCCTAACAGGAACAAGTTTCCAAGGAAAGAACATAAATGAAAAGTACTGCTTTGTAAACTGTATCACATGTGTGTCACTCGCTCAATTAGGAATACAGGAAAACCGAAAAGTGTTATCTCGCACTGTACGGCACAGAAACAAGTTTCCATCGAAAGAACAGAAAGGCAAAGCACAACTTTGTAAACTAAATCACATACGTGTCGCCCGTTTAATTATTACAACAGGAAAACTGAAAAGTGATATATCACACTGTACAGCACAGAAACAAGTTTCCAACCGAAGAACAGAAATCCAAAGCACTACTTTGTAAACTAAATCACATGTATGTCGCTCGCTCAATTAGGAATACAGGGAAACCGAAAAGTGTTATCTCGCACTGTATGGCACAGAAACAAATTTCCAAAGAAAGAACAGAAACGCAAAGCACAACTTTGTAAATTAAATGACATACGTGTCGGCTATTCAATTATTATAACAGGAAAACTGAAAAGTGATATAACGCACTGTACAGCACAGGAACAAGTTTCCATCGAAAGAACAGATACGCAAAGCACAACTTTGTACACTAATTCACATACGTGTCGCCTGTTCAATTATTATAACAGGAAAACTGAAAAGTGATATAACGCACTGTACAGCACAGGAACAAGTTTCCATCGAAAGAACAGAAACGCAAAGCACAACTTTGTAAATTGAATGACATATGTTTCGCCTGTTTAATTATCATAACAGGAAAACTGAAAAGTGATATATGACATTATACAGCACAGGAACAAGTTTCAAATGAAAGAACAAAAAAGAAAATCATTAATTTGTAAACTAAATCACATGTGCGTCGCTCGATCCATTAGGAATACAGGAAAACTGAAAAGTGATATATCTCACTATACAGCACAAGAACAAGTTTCCAACGAAAGAACAGAAAAGCAAAGCACTACATTTAAACAGTATCACCTGCGTGTCGCTCGCTCAATTAGGAATACAGGAAAACTGAAAAGTGTTATCTCGCACTGTACGGCACAGAAACAAGATTCCATTGAAAGAATAGATACACAAAGCAAAACTTTGTAAACTAATTCACATATGTGTCGCCTGTTCAATTATTATAACAGGAAAACTGAAAAGTGATATAACACTAACCCTAACCCTAACCTTAACCCTAAGCCCCTAACCCTAACCCTAACCCTAACCCCTAACCCTAACCCTAACACCTAACCCTAACCCTAACCCTAACCCTAACCCCTAACCCTAACCCTAACCCTAACCCTAACCCCTAACCCTAACCCTAACCCTAACCCTAACCCCTAACCCTAACCCTAACGCTAACCGTAACCCTAACCATATCCCTTACCCAGCCCTAACCTAACCCTAACCCTAACCCTAACCCTAAACATAACTTGTTCCTAACAGGAACAAGTTTCCAAGGAAAGAACGTAAATGAAAAGCACGACTTTGTAAACTGAATCACATGTGTGTCACTCGCTCAATTAGGAATACAGGAAAACCGAAAAGTGATATATCACACTGTACAGCACAGAAACAAGTTTTCATCGAAAGAACAGAAAAGCAAAGCACAACTTTGTAAACTAAATCACATACGTGTCACCCGTTCAATTATTACAACAGGAAAACTGAAAACTGATATATCACACTGTACAGCCCAGAAACAAGTTTCCAACCGAAGAACAGAAATCCAAAGCACTACTTTGTAAACTAAATCACATGTATGTCGCTCGCTCAATTAGGAATACAGGGAAACCGAAAAGTGTTATCTCGCACTGTATGGCACAGAAACAAATTTCCAAAGAAAGAACAGAAACGCAAAGGACAACTTTGTAAATTAAATGACATACGTGTCGCCTGTTCAATTATTATAACAGGAAAACTGAAAAGTGATATAACGCACTGTACAGCACAGGAACAAGTTTCCATCGAAAGAACAGAAACGCAAAGTACAACTTTGTAAAATAATTCACATACGTGTCCCCTGTTCAATTATTATAACAGGAAAACTGAAAAGTGATATATCACATTGTACAGCACAGGAACAAGTTTCAAATGAAAGAACAAATAATAAAATCACTAATTTGTAAACTAAATCACATGTGCGTCGCTCGCTCCATTAGGAATACAGGAAAACTGAAAAGTGATATATCTCACTGTACAGCACAAGAACAAGTTTCCAACGAAAGAACAGAAAAGCAAAGCAAACTTTGTAAACTAATTCACATATGTGTGACCTGTTCAATTATTATAACAGGAAAACTGAAAAGTGATATAACGCACTGTACAGCAGAGAAACAAGTTTCCATCGAAAGAACAGAAACGCAAAGCACAACTTTGTAAACTAATTCACATACGTGTCGCCTGGTCAATTATTATAACAGGAAAACTGAAAAGTGATATAACACACTGTACAGCACAGAAACAAGTTTCTATCGAAAGAACAGAAACTCAAAGCACTACATTTAAACAGAATCACCTGGGTGTCGCTCGCTCAATTAGGAATACAGGAAAACTGAAAAGTGTTATCTCCCACTGTATGGCACAGAAACAAGATTCCATTGAAAGAATAGATACACAAAGCAAAACTTTGTAAACTAATTCACATATGTGCCGCCTGTTCAATTATTATAACAGGAAAACTGAAAAGTGATATAACACTAACCCTAACCCTAACCCTAACCCTAAGCCCCTAACCCTAACCCTAACCCTAACCCCTAACCCTAACCCTAACACCTAACACTAACACTAACCCTAACCCTAACCCCTAACCCTAACCCTAACCCTAACCCTAACCCCTAACCCTAACCCTAACCCTAACCCTAACCCCTAACCCTAACCCTAACGCTAACCGTAACCCTAACCATATCCCTTACACAGCCCTAACCTAACCCTAACCCTAACCCTAACCCTAACCCTAAACCTAACTTGTTCCTAACAGGAACAAGTTTCCAAGGAAAGAATGTAAATGAAAAGCACGACTTTGTAAACTGAATCACATGTGTGTCACTCGCTCAATTAGGAATACAGGAAAACCGAAAAGTGATATATCACACTATACAGCACAGAAACAAGTTTTCTTCGAATGAACAGAAAAGCAAAGCACAACTTTGTAAACTAAATCACATACGTGTCACCCGTTCAATTATTACAACAGGAAAACTGAAAAGTGATATATCACACTGTACAGCACAGACACAAGTTTCCAACCGAAGAACAGAAATCCAAAGCACTACTTTGTAAACTAAATCACATGTATGTCGCTCGCTCAATTAGGAATACAGGGAAACCGAAAAGTGTTATCTCGCACTGTATGGCACAGAAACAAATTTCCAAAGAAAGAATGGAAACACAAAGGACAACTTTGTAAATTAAATGACATACGTGTCGCCTGTTTAATTATTATAACAGGAAAACTGAAAAGTGATATAACGCACTGTACAGCACAGGAACAAGTTTCCATGGAAAGAACAGAAACGCAAAGCACAACTTTTTAAACTAATTCACATACGTGTCGCCTGTTCAATTATTATAACAGGAAAACTGAAAAGTGATATAACGCACTGTACAGCAGAGAAACAAGTTTCCATCGAAAGAACAGAAACGCAAAGCACAACTTTGTAAACTAATTCACATACGTGTCGCCTGTTCAATTATTATAACAGGAAAACTGAAAAGTGATATAACGCACTGTACAGCACAGAAACAAGTTTCTATCGAAAGAACAGAAACTCAAAGCACTACATTTAAACAGAATCACCTGTGTGTCGCTCGCTCAATTAGGAATACAGGAAAACTGAAAAGTGTTATCTCCCACTGTATGGCACAGAAACAAGATTCCATTGAAAGAATAGATACACAAAGCACAACTTTGTAAACTAATTCACATATGTGTGGCCTGTTCAATTATTATAACAGGAAAACTGAAAAGTGATATAACGCTAACCCTAACCAAAACCCCTAACCCTAACCCTAACCCTAACCCCTAACCCTAACCCTAACCCACATCCTAACCCTAACCATATCCCTTACCCAGCCCTAACCTAACCCTACCCCTAACCCTAACCCTAACCTTAACCCTAACTTGTTCCTAACAGGAACAAGTTTCCAAGGAAAGAACATAAATGAAAAGTACTGCTTTGTAAACTGTATCACATGTGTGTCACTCGCTCAATTAGGAATACAGGAAAACCGAAAAGTGTTATCTCGCACTGTACGGCACAGAAACAAGTTTCCATCGAAAGAACAGAAAGGCAAAGCACAACTTTGTAAACTAAATCACATACGTGTCGCCCGTTTAATTATTACAACAGGAAAACTGAAAAGTGATATATCACACTGTACAGCACAGAAACAAGTTTCCAACCGAAGAACAGAAATCCAAAGCACTACTTTGTAAACTAAATCACATGTATGTCGCTCGCTCAATTAGGAATACAGGGAAACCGAAAAGTGTTATCTCGCACTGTATGGCACAGAAACAAATTTCCAAAGAAAGAACAGAAACGCAAAGCACAACTTTGTAAATTAAATGACATACGTGTCGGCTATTCAATTATTATAACAGGAAAACTGAAAAGTGATATAACGCACTGTACAGCACAGGAACAAGTTTCCATCGAAAGAACAGATACGCAAAGCACAACTTTGTACACTAATTCACATACGTGTCGCCTGTTCAATTATTATAACAGGAAAACTGAAAAGTGATATAACGCACTGTACAGCACAGGAACAAGTTTCCATCAAAAGAACAGAAACGCAAAGCACAACTTTGTAAACTAATTCACATACGTGTCGCCTGTTCAATTATTATAACAGGAAAACTGAAAAGTGATATAACGCACTGTACAGCACAGGAACAAGTTTCCATCGAAAGAACAGAAACGCAAAGCACAACTTTTTAAACTAATTCACATACGTGTCGCCTGTTTAATTATTATAACAGGAAAACTGAAAAGTGATATAACGCACTGTACAGCACAGAAACAAGTTTCCATCGAAAGAACAGAAACGCAAAGCAAAACTTTGTAAACTAATTCACATACGTGTCGCCTGTTCAATTATTATAACAGGAAAACTGAAAAGTGATATAACGCACTGTACAGCTCAGAAACAAGTTTCTATCGAAAGAACAGAAACGCAAAGCACTACATTTAAACAGAATCACCTGTGTGTCGCTCGCTCAATTAGGAATACAGGAAAACTGAAAAGTGTTATCTCGCACTGTACGGCACAGAAACAAGATTCCATTGGAAGAATAGATACACAAAGCAAAACTTTGTAAACAAATTCACATATGTGTCGCCTGTTCAATTATTATAACAGGAAAACTGAAAAGTGATATAACACTAACCCTAACCGTAACCCTAACCCTAACCCTAACCCTAAGCCCCTAACCCTAACCCTAACCCTAACCCCTAACCCTAACCCTAACACCTAACACAAACACTAACCCTAACCCTAACCTCTAATCCTAACCCTAACCCTAACCCTAACCCTTACCCTAACCCTAACCCTAACCACTAACCCTAACCCTAACGCTAACTGTAACCCTAACCATATCCCTTACCCAGCCCTAACCTAACCCTAAGCCTAACCCTAACCCTAAACCTAACTTGTTCCTAACAGGAACAAGTTTCCAAGGAAAGAACGTAAATGAAAAGCACGTCTTTGTAAACTGAATCACATGTGTGTCACTCGCTCAATTAGGAATACAGGAAAACCGAAAAGTGATATATCACAATGTACAGCACAGAAACAAGTTTTCATCGAAAGAACAGAAAAGCAAAGCACAACTTTGTAAACTAAATCACATACGTGTCACCCGTTCAATTATTACAACAGGAAAACTGAAAAGTGATATATCACACTGTACAGCACAGAAACAAGTTTCCAACCGAAGAACAGAAATCCAAAGCACTACTTTGTTAACTAAATCACATGTATGTCGCTCGCTCAATTAGGAATACAGCGAAACCGAAAAGTGTTATCTCGCACTGTATGGCACACAAACAAATTTCCAAAGAAAGTCCGGAAACGCAAAGCACAACTTTGTAAACTAATTCACATACGTGTCGCCTGTTCAATTATTATAACAGGAAAACTGAAAAGTGATATAACGCACTGTACAGCACAGAAACAAGTTTCCATCGAAAAAACAGAAACGCAAAGCACAACTTTGTAAACTAAATCACATACGTGTCGCCCGTTCAATTATCATAACAGGAAAACTGAAAAGTGATATATGACGTTGTACAGCACAGGAACAAGTTTAAAATGAAAGAACAAAAAAGAAAATCATTAATTTGTAAACTAAATCACATGTGCGTCGCTCGCTCCATTAGGAATACAGGAAAACTGAAAAGTGATATATCTCACTGTACAGCACAAGAACAAGTTTCCAACGAAAGAACAGAAAAGCAAAGCACTACATTTAAACGGAATCACCTGTGTGTTGCTCGCTCAATTAGGAATACAGGAAAACTGAAAAGTGTTATCTCGCACTGTACGGCACAGAAACAAGATTCCATTGAAAGAATAGATACACAAAGCAAAACTTTGTAAACTAATTCACATATGTGTCGCCTGTTCAATTATTATAACAGGAAAACTGAAAAGTGATATAACACTAACCCTAACCCTAACCCTAACCCTAAGCCCCTAACCCTAACCCTAACCCTAACCCCTAACCCTAACCCTAACACCTAACCCCTAACCCTAACCCTAACGCTAACCGTAACCCTAACCATATCCCTTACCCAGCCCTAACCTAACCCTAACCCTAACCCTAACCCTAAACCTAACTTGTTCCTAACAGGAACAAGTTTCCAAGGAAAGAACGTAAATGAAAAGCACGACTTTGTAAACTGAATCACATGTGTGTCACTCGCTCAATTAGGAATACAGGAAAACCGAAAAGTGATATATCACACTGTACAGCACAGAAACAAGTTTCCATCGAAAGAACAGAAACGCAAAGCACAACTTTGTAAACTAAATCACATACGTGTCACCCGTTCAATTATTACAACAGGAAAACTGAAAAGTGATATATCACACTGTACAGCACAGAAACAAGTTTCCAACCGAAGAACAGAAATCCAAAGCACTACTTTGTAAACTAAATCACATGTATGTCGCTCGCTCAATTAGGAATACAGGGAAACCGAAAAGTGTTATCTCGCACTGTATGGCACAGAAACAAATTTCCAAAGAAAGAACAGAAAGGCAAAGCACAACTTTATAAATTAAATGACATACGTGTCGCCTGTTTAATTATTATAACAGGAAAACTGAAAAGTGATATAACGCACTGTACAGCACAGGAACAAGTTTCCATCGAAAGAACAGAAACGCAAAGTACAACTTTGTAAACTAATTCACATACGTGTCGCCTGTTCAATTATTATAACAGGAAAACTGAAAAGTGATATATCACATTGTACAGCACAGGAACAAGTTTCAAATGAAAGAACAAATAATAAAATCACTAATTTGTAAACTAAATCACATGTGTGTCGCTCGCTCCATTAGGAATACAGGAAAACTGAAAAGTGATATATATCACTGTACAGCACAAGAACAAGTTTCCAACGAAAGAACAGAAAAGCAAAGCACTACATTTAAACGGAATCACCTGTGTGTTGCTCGCTCAATTAGGAATACAGGAAAACTGAAAAGTGTTATCTCGCACTGTACGACACAGAAACAAGATTCCATTGAAAGAATAGATACACAAAGCAAAACTTTGTAAACTAATTCACATATGTGTCGCCTGTTCAATTATTATAACAGGAAAACTGAAAACTGATATAACCCTAACCCTAACCCTAACCCTAACCCTAACCCCTAACCCTAACCCTAACCCTAACCCTAACCCTAACCCCTAACCCTAACCCTAACCCTAACCGTAACCCTAACCATATCCCTTACCCAGCCCTAACTTAACCCTACCCCTAACCCTAACCCTAACCCTAACCCTAACCCTAACCCTAACCTTAACCCTAACTTGTTCCTAGCAGGAACAAGTTTCCAAGGAAAGAACATAAATGAAAAGCACTGCTTTGTAAACTGAATCACATGTGTGTCACTCGCTCAATTAGGAATACAGGAAAATCGAAAAGTGTTATCTCGCACTGTACGGCACTGAAACAAGTTTCCATCGAAAGAACAGAAACGCAAAGCACAACTTTGTAAACTAAATCACATACGTGTCGCCCGTTCAATTATTACAACAGGAAAACTGAAAAGTGATATATCACACTGTACAGCACAGAAATAAGTTTCCAACCGAAGAACAGAAATCCAAAGCACTACTTTGTAAACTAAATCACATGTATGTCGCTCGCTCAATTAGGAATACAGGGAAAACGAAAAGTGTTATCTCGCACTGTATGGCACAGAAACAAATTTCCAAAGAAAGAAAGGAAACGCAAAGCACAACTTTGTAAATTAAATGACATACGTGTCGCCTGTTCAATTATTATAACAGGAAAACTGAAAAGTGATATAACGCACTGTACAGCACAGGAACAAGTTTCCATCAAAAGAAAAGAAACGCAAAGCACAACTTTGTAAACTAATTCACAAACGTGTCGCCTGTTCAATTATTATAACAGGAAAACTGAAAAGTGATATAACACACTGTACAGCACAGAAACAAGTTTCTATCGATAGAACAGAAACGCAAAGCACAACTTTGTAAATTAAATGACATACGTTTTGCCTGTTCAATTATTATAACAGGAAAACTGAAAAGTGATATATGACATTGTACAGCACAGGAACAAGTTTCAAATGAAAGAACAAAAAAGAAAATCATTAATTTGTAAACTAAATCACATGTGCGTCGCTCGCTCCATTAAGAATACAGGAAAACTGAAAAGTGATATATCTCAATGTACAGCACAAGAACAAGTTTCCAACGAAAGAACAGAAAAGGAAAGCACTACATTTAAACGGAATCACCTTTGTGTTGCTCGCTCAATTAGGAATACAGGAAAACTGAAAAGTGTAATCTCGCACTGTACGGCACAGAAACAAGATTCCATTGAAAGAATAGATACACAAAGCAAAACTTTGTAAACTAATTCACATATGTGTCGCCTGTTCATTTATTATAACAGGAAAACTGAAAAGTGATATAACACTAACCCTAACCCTAACCCTAACCCTAACCCTAAGCCCCTAACCCTAACCCTAACCCTAACCCCTAACCCTAACCCTAACACCTAACACTAACACTAACCCTAACCCTAACCCCTAACCCTAACCCTAACCCTAACCCTACCCTAACCCCTAACCCTAACCCTAACCCTAACCCTAACCCCTAACCCTAACCCTAACGCTAACCGTAACCCTAACCATATCCCTTACCCAGCCCTAACCTAACCCTAACCCTAACCCTAACCCTAAACCTTACTTGTTCCTAACAGGAACAAGTTTCCAAGGAAAGAACGTAAATGAAAAGCTCGACTTTGTAAACTGAATCACATGTGTGTCACTCGCTCAATTAGGAATACAGGAAAACCGAAAAGTGATATATCACACTGTACAGCACAGAAACAAGTTTTCATCGAAAGAACAGAAAAGCAAAGCACAACTTTGTAAACTAAATCACATACGTGTCACCCGTTCAATTATTACAACAGGAAAACTGAAAAGTGATATATCACACTGTACAGCACAGAAACAAGTTTCCAACCGAAGAACAGAAATCCAAAGCAGTACTTTGTAAACTAAATCACATGTATGTCGCTCGCTCAATTAGGAATACAGGGAAACCGAAAAGTGTTATCTCGCACTGTATGGCACAGAAACAAATTTCCAAAGAAAGAACAGAAACGCAAAGCACAACTTTGTAAATAAAATGACATACGTGTCGCCTGTTCAATTATTATAAAAGGAAAACTTAAAAGTGATATAACGCACTGTACAGCACAGGAACAAGTTTCCATCGAAAGAACAGAAACGCAAAGTACAACTTTGTAAACTAATTCACATACGTGTCGCCTGTTCAATTATTATAACAGGAAAACTGAAAAGTGATATATCACATTGTACAGCACAGGAACAAGTTTCAAATGAAAGAACAAATAATAAAATCACTAATTTGTAAACTAAATCACATGTTCGTCGCTCGCTCCATTAGGAATACAGGAAAACTGAAAAGTGATATATCTCACTGTACAGCGCAAGAACAAGTTTCCAACGAAAGAACAGAAAAGCAAAGCACAACTTTGTAAACTAATTCACATATGTGTGGCCTGTTCAGTTATTATAACAGGAAAACTGAAAAGTGATATAACCCTAAACCTAACCAAAACCCCTAACCCTAACCCTAACCCTAACCCCTAACCCTAACCCTAACCCTAACCGTAACCCTAACCATATCCCTTACCCAGCCCTAACCTAACCCTACCCCTAACCCTAACCCTAACCCTAACCCTAACCCTAACCCTAACCTTAACCCTAACTTGTTCCTAACAGGAACAAGTTTCCAAGGAAAGAACATAAATGAAAAGCACTGCTTTGTAAACTGAATCACATGTGTGTCACTCGCTCTATTAGGAATACAGGAAAACCGAAAAGTGTTATCTCGCACTGTACGGCACAGAAACAAATTTCCAAAGAAAGAACAGAAACGCAAAGCACAACTTTGTAAAACAAATGACATACGTGTCGCCTATTCAATTATTATAACAGGAAAACTTAAAAGTGATATAACGCACTGTACAGCACAGGAACAAGTTTCCATTGAAAGAACAGAAACGCAAAGCACAACTTTCTAAACTAATTCACATACGTGTCGCCTGTTCAATTATTATAACAGGAAAACTGAAAAGTGATATAACGCACTGTACAGCACAGGAACAAGTTTCCATCGAAAGAACAGAAACGCAAAGCACAACTTTGGAAACTAATTCACATATGTGTCGCCTGTTCAATTATTATAACAGGAAAACTGAAAAGTGATATAACGCACTGTACAGCACACAAACAAGTTTCCATCGAAAGAACAGAAACGCAAAGCACAACTTTTTAAACTAATTCACATACGTGTCGCCTGTTCAATTATTATAACAGGAAAACTGAAAAGTGATATAACGCACTGTACAGCACAGAAACAAGTTTCCATCGAAAGAACAGAAACGCAAAGCACAACTTTGTAAATTAAATGACATACGTTTCGCCTGTTCAATTATTATAACAGGAAAACTGAAAAGTGATATATGACATTGTACAGCACAGGAACAAGTTTCAAATGAAAGAACAAAAAAGAAAATCATTAATTTGTGAACTAAATCACATGTGCGTCGCTCGCTCCATTAGGAATACAGGAAAACTGAAAAGTGATATATCTCACTGTACAGCACAAGAACAAGTTTCCAACGAAAGAACAGAAAAGCAAAGCACTACATTTAAACAGAATCACCTGTGTGTCTCTCGCTCAATTAGGAATACAGGAAAACTGAAAAGTATTATCTCGCACTGTATGGCACAGAAACAAGATTCCATTGAAAGAATAGATACACAAAGCAAAACTTTGTAAACTAATTCACATATGTGTCGCCTGTTCAATTATTATAACAGGAAAACTGAAAAGTGATATAACACTAACCCTAACCCTAACCCCTAACCCTAACCCTAACCCTAACCCTAACCCTAACCCCTAACCCTAACCCTAACCCTAACCCTAACCCCTAACCCTAACCGTAACGCTAACCTTAACCCTAACCATATCCCTTACCCAGCCCTAACCTAACCCTAACCCTAACCCTAACCCTAACCCTAAACCTAACTTGTTCCTAACAGGAACAAGTTTCCAAGGAAAGAACGTAAATGAAAAGCACGACTTTGTAAACTGAATTACATGTGTGTCACTCGCTCAATTAGGAATACAGGAAAACCGAAAAGTGATATATCACACTGTACAGCACAGAAACAAGTTTTCATCGAAAGAACAGAAAAGCAAAGCACAACTTTGTAAACTAAATCACATACGTGTCACCCGTTCAATTATTACAACAGGAAAACTGAAAAGTGATATATCACACTGTACAGCACAGAAACAAGTTTCCAACCGAAGAACAGAAATCCAAAGCACTACTTTGTAAACTAAATCACATGTATGTCGCTCGCTCAATTAGGAATACAGGGAAACCGAAAAGTGTTATCTCGCACTGTATGGCACAGAAACAAATTTCCAAAGAAAGAACAGAAACGCAAAGCACAACTTTGTAAATAAAATGACATACGTGTCGCCTGTTTAATTATTATAACAGGAAAACTGAAAAGTGATATATCACACTGTACAGCACAGGAACAAGTTTCCATCGAAAGAACAGAAACGCAAAGTACAACTTTGTAAACTAATTAACATACGTGTCGCCTGTTCAATTATTATAACAGGAAAACTGAAAAGTGATATATCACATTGTACAGCACAGGAACAAGTTTCAAATGAAAGAACAAATAATAAAATCACTAATTTGTAAACTAAATCACATGTGCGTCGCTCGCTCCATTAGGAATACAGGAAAACTGAAAAGTGATATATCTCACTGTACAGCGCAAGAACAATTTTCCAACGAGAGAACAGAAACGCAAAGCACAACTTTGTAAACTATTCACATATGTGTCGCCTGTTCAATTATTATAACAGGAAAACTGAAAAGTGATATAACCCTAACCCTAACCCTAACCCTAACCCCTAACACTAACCCTAACCCTAACCCTAACCCCTAACCATAACCATAACCCTAACCGTAACCCTAACCATATCCCTTACCCAGCCCTAACCTAACCCTACCCCTAACCCTAACCCTAACCCTAACCCTAACCCTAACCCTAACCTTAACCCTAACTTGTTCCTAACAGGAACAAGTTTCCAAGGAAAGAACATAAATGAAAAGCACTGCTTTGTAAACTGAATCACATGTGTGTCACTCGCTCAATTAGGAATACAGGAAAACCGAAAAGTGTTATCTCGCACTGTATGGCACAGAAACAAATTTCCAAAGAAAGAACAGAAACGCAAAGCACAACTTTGTAAAATAAATGACATACGTGTCGCCTGTACAATTATTATAACAGGAAAACTGAAAAGTGATATAACGCACTGTACAGCACAGGAACAAGTTTCCATCGAAAGAACAGAAACGCAAAGCACAACTTTGTAAACTAATTCACATACGTGTCGCCTGTTCAATTATTATAACAGGAAAACTGAAAAGTGATATAACGCACTGTACAGCACAGGAACAAGTTTCCATCGAAAGAACAGAAACGCAAAGCACAACTTTGTAAACTAATTCACATACGTGTCGCCTGTTCCATTATTATAACAGGAAAACTGAAAAGTGATATAACGCACGTTACAGCACAGAAACAAGTTTCTTTCGATAGAACAGAAACGCAAAGCACAACTTTGTAAACTAATTCACATACGTGTTGCCTGTTCAATTATTATAACAGGAAAAGTGAAAAGTGATATAACGCACTGTACAGCACAGAAACAAGTTTCCATGGAAAGAACAGAAACGCAAAGCACAACTTTGTAAACTAATTCACATACGTGTCGCCTGTTCAATTATTATAACAGGAAAACTGAAAAGTGATATATGAGATTGTACAGCACAGGAACAAGTTTCAAATGAAAGAACAAAAAAGAAAATCATTAATTTGTAAACTAAATCACATGTGCGTCGCTCGCTCCATTAGGAATACAGGAAAACTGAAAAGTGATATATCTCACTGTACAGCACAAGAACAAGTTTCCAAAGAATGAACAGAAAAGCAAAGCACTACTTTTAAACGGAATCACCTGTGTGTTGCTCTCTCAATTAGGAATACAGGAAAACTGAAAAGTGTTATCTCGCACTGTACGGCACAGAAAAAAGATTCCATTGAAAGAATAGATACACAAAGCAAAACTTTGTAAACTAATTCACATATGTGTCGCCTGTTCAATTATTATAACAGGAAAACTGAAAAGTGATATAACACTAACCCTAACACTAACCCTAACCCTAACCCTAAGCCCCTAACCCTAACCCTAACCTTAACCCCTAACCCTAACCCTAACACCTAACCCTAACCCTAACCCTAACCCTAACCCTAACCCCTAACCCTAACCCTAACCCTAACCCTAACCCTAACCCCTAACCCTAACCCTAACCATAACCCCTAACCCTAACCCTAACCCTAACCCTAACCCTAACCCCTAACCCTAACCCTAACGCTAACCGTAACCCTAACCATATCCCTTACCCAGGCCTAACCTAACCCTAACCCTAACCCTAACCCTAAATCTAACTTGTTCCTAACAGGAACAAGTTTCCAAGGAAAGAACGTAAATGAAAAGCTCGACTTTGTAAACAGAATCACATGTGTGTCACTCTCTCAATTAGGAATACAGGACAACCGAAAAGTGATATATCACACTGTACAGCACAGAAACAAGTTTCCATCGAAAGAACAGAAACGCAAAGCACAACTTTGTAAACTAATTCACATACGTGTCGCCTGTTCAATTATTATAACAGGAAAACTGAAAAGTGATATATGACATTGTACAGCACAGGAACAAGTTTCAAATGAAAGAACAATAAAGAAAATCATTAATTTGTAAACTAAATCACAGGTGCGTCGCTCGCTCCATTAGGAATACAGGAAAACTGAAAAGTGATATATCTCACTGTACAGCACAAGAACAAGTTTCCAAAGAAAGAACAGAAAAGCAAAGCACTACATTTAAACGGAATCACCTGTGTGTTGCTCTCTCAATTAGGAATACAGGAAAACTGAAAAGTGTTATCTCGCAGTGTACGGCACAGAAACAAGATTCCATTGAAAGAATAGATACACAAAGCAAAACTTTGTAAACTAATTCACATATGTGTCGCCTGTTCAATTATTATAACAGGAAAACTGAAAAGTGATATAACACTAACCCTAAACCTAACCCTAACCCTAACCCTAAGCCCCTAACCCTAACCCTAACCTTAACCCCTAACCCTAACCCTAACACCTAACCCTAACCCTAACCCTAACCCTAACCCCTAACCCTAACCCTAACCCTAACCCTAACCCCTAACCCTAACCCTAACCCTAACCCTAACCCCTAACCCTAACATTAACCCTAACCCTAACCCCTAACCCTAACCCTAACGCTAACCGTAACCCTAACCATATCCCTTACCCAGCCCTAACCTAACCCTAACCCTAACCCTAACCCTAAACCTAACTTGTTCCTAAAAGGAACAAGTTTCCAAGGAAAGAACGTAAATGAAAAGCTCGACTTTGTAAACTGAATCACATGTGTGTCACTCGCTCAATTAGGAATACAGGAAAACCGAAAAGTGATATATCACACTGTACAGCACAGAAACAAGTTTTCATCGAAAGAACAGAAAAGCAAAGCACAACTTTGTAAACTAAATCACATACGTGTCACCCGTTCAATTATTACAACAGGAAAACTGAAAAGTGATATATCACACTGTACAGCACAGAAACAAGTTTCCAACCGAAGAACAGAAATCCAAAGCAGTACTTTGCAAACTAAATCACATGTATGTCGCTCGCTCAATTAGGAATACAGGGAAACCGAAAAGTGTTATCTCGCACTGTATGGCACAGAAACAAATTTCCAAAGAAAGAACAGAAACGCAAAGCACAACTTTGTAAATAAAATGACATACGTGTCGCCTGTTTAATTATTATAACAGGAAAACTGAAAAGTGATATAACGCACTGTACAGCACAGGAACAAGTTTCCATCGAAAGAACAGAAACGCAAAGCACAACTTTGTAAATAAAATGACATACGTGTCGCCTGTTTAATTATTATAACAGGAAAACTGAAAAGTGATATATCACATTGTACAGCACAGGAACAAGTTTCAAATGAAAGAACAAATAATAAAATCACTAATTTGTAAACTAAATCACATGTGCGTCGCTCGCTCCATTAGGAATACAGGAAAACTGAAAAGTGATATATCTCACTGTACAGCGCAAGAACAAGTTTCCAACGAAAGAACAGAAAAGCAAAGCACAACTTTGTAAACTAATTCACATATGTGTCGCCTGTTCAATTATTATAACAGGAAAACTGAAATGTGATATAAACCTAACCCTAACCGAAACACCTAACCCTAACCCTAACCCTAACCCTAACCCTAACCCCTAACCCTAACCCTAACCCTAACCGTAACCCTAACCATATCCCTTACCCAGCCCTAACCTAACCCTACCCCTACCCCTAACCCTAACCCTAACCCTAACCCTAACCCTAACCCTAACCCTAAACATAACCCTAACTTGTTCCTAACAGGAACAAGTTTCCAAGGAAAGAACATAAATGAAAAGCACTGCTTTGTAAACTGAATCACATGTGTGTCACTCGCTCAATTAGGAATACAGGAAAACCGAAAAGTGTTATCTCGCACTGTACGGCACAGAAACAAGTTTCCATCGAAAGAACAGAAACGCAAAGCACAACTTTGTAAACTAAATCACATACGTGTCGCCCGTTCAATTATTACAACAGGAAAACTGAAAAGTGATATATCACACTGTACAGCACAGAAACAAGTTTCCAACCGAAGAACAGAAATCCAAAGCACTACTTTGTAAACTAAATCACATGTATGTCGCTCGCTCAATTAGGAATACAGGGAAACCGAAAAGTGTTATCTCGCACTGTATGGCACAGAAACAAATTTCCAAAGAATTAACAGAAACGCAAAGCACAACTTTGTAAAATAAATGACATACGTGTCGCCTGTTCAATTATTATAACAGGAAAACTGAAAAGTTATATAACGCACTGTACAGCACAGGAACAAGTTTCCATCGAAAGAACAGAAAAGCAAAGCACAACTTTGTAAACTAATTCACATACGTGTCGCCTGTTCAATTATTATAACAGGAAAACTGAAAAGTGATATAACGCACTGTACAGCACAGAAACAAGTTTCCATCGAAAGAACAGAAACGCAAAGCACAACTTTGTAAACTAATTCACATACGTGTCGCCTGTTCAATTATTATAACAGGAAAACTGAAAAGTGATATATGAGATTGTACAGCACAGGAACAAGTTTCAAATGAAAGAACAAAAAAGAAAATCATTAATTTGTAAACTAAATCACATGTGCGTCGCTCGCTCCATTAGGAATACAGGAAAACTGAAAAGTGATATATCTCACTGTACAGCACAAGAACAAGTTTCCAACGAAAGAACAGAAAAGCAAAGCACTACATTTAAACAGAATCACGTGTGTCGCTCGCTCAATTAGGAATACAGGAAAACTGAAAAGTGTTATCTCGCACTGTACGGCACAGAAACAAGATTCCATTGAAAGAATAGATACACAAAGCAAAACTTTGTAAACTAATTCACATATGTGTCGCCTGTTCAATTATTATAACAGGAAAACTGAAAAGTGATATAACACTAACCCTAACCCTAACCCTAATCCTAACACTAAGCCCCTAACCCTAACCCTAACCCTAACCCCTAACCCTAACCCTAACGCTAACCGTAACCCTAACCATATCCCTTACCCAGCCCTAACCTAACCCTAACCCTAACCCTAACCTTAACCCTAACTTGTTCCTAACAGGAACAAGTTTCCAAGAAAGAACATAAATGAAAAGCACTGCTTTGTAAACTGAGTCACATGTGTGTCACTCGCTCAATTAGGAATACAGGGAAACCGAAAAGTGTTATCTCGCACTGTATGGCACAGAAACAAATTTCCAAAGAAAGAACGGAAACGCAAAGCACAACTTTGTAAATTAAATGACATACGTGTCGCCTGTTCAATTATTATAAGAGGAAAACTGAAAAGTGATATAACGCACTGTATAGCACAGGAACAAGTTTCCATCGAAAGAACAGAAACGCAAAGCACAACTTTTTAAACTAATTCACATACGTGTCGCCTGTTCCATTATTAAAACAGGAAAACTGAAAAGTGATATAACGCACTGTACAGCACAGAAACAAGTTTCCATCGAAAGAACAGAAACGCAAAGCACAACTTTGTAAAGTAATTCACATACGTGTCGCCTGTTCAATTATTATAACAGGAAATCTGAAAAGTGATATATGACATTGTACAGCACAGGAACAAGTTTCAAATGAAAGAACAAAAAAGAAAATCATTAATTTGTAAACTAAATCACATGTGCGTTGCTCGCTCCATTAGGAATACAGGAAAACTGAAAAGTGATATATCTCACTGTACAGCACAAGAACAAGTTTCCAAAGAAAGAACAGAAAAGCAAAGCACTACATTTAAACGGAATCACCTGTGTGTTGCTCTCTCAATTAGGAATACAGGAAAACTGAAAAGTGTTATCTCGCAGTGTACGGCACAGAAACAAGATTCCATTGAAAGAATAGATACACAAAGCAAAACTTTGTAAACTAATTCACATATGTGTCGCCTGTTCAATTATTATAACAGGAAAACTGAAAAGTGATATAACACTAACCCTAAACCTAACCCTAACCCTAACCCTAAGCCCCTAACCCTAACCCTAACCTTAACCCCTAACCCTAACCCTAACACCTAACCCTAACCCTAACCCTAACCCCTAACCCTAACCCTCACCCTAACCCTAACCCCTAACCCTAACCCTAACCCTAACCCTAACCCCTAACCCTAACATTAACCCTAACCCTAACCCCTAACCCTAACCCTAACGCTAACCGTAACCCTAACCATATCCCTTACCCAGCCCTAACCTAACCCTAACCCTAACCCTAACCCTAAACCTAACTTGTTCCTAACAGGAACAAGTTTCCAAGGAAAGAACGTAAATGAAAAGCTCGACTTTGTAAACTGAATCACATGTGTGTCACTCGCTCAATTAGGAATACAGGAAAACCGAAAAGTGATATATCACACTGTACAGCACAGAAACAAGTTTTCATCGAAAGAACAGAAAAGCAAAGCACAACTTTGTAAACTAAATCACATACGTGTCACCCGTTCAATTATTACAACAGGAAAACTGAAAAGTGATATATCACACTGTACAGCACAGAAACAAGTTTCCAACCGAAGAACAGAAATCCAAAGCAGTACTTTGCAAACTAAATCACATGTATGTCGCTCGCTCAATTAGGAATACAGGGAAACCGAAAAGTGTTATCTCGCACTGTATGGCACAGAAACAAATTTCCAAAGAAAGAACAGAAACGCAAAGCACAACTTTGTAAATAAAATGACATACGTGTCGCCTGTTTAATTATTATAACAGGAAAACTGAAAAGTGATATAACGCACTGTACAGCACAGGAACAAGTTTCCATCGAAAGAACAGAAACGCAAAGCACAACTTTGTAAATAAAATGACATACGTGTCGCCTGTTTAATTATTATAACAGGAAAACTGAAAAGTGATATATCACATTGTACAGCACAGGAACAAGTTTCAAATGAAAGAACAAATAATAAAATCACTAATTTGTAAACTAAATCACATGTGCGTCGCTCGCTCCATTAGGAATACAGGAAAACTGAAAAGTGATATATCTCACTGTACAGCGCAAGAACAAGTTTCCAACGAAAGAACAGAAAAGCAAAGCACAACTTTGTAAACTAATTCACATATGTGTCGCCTGTTCAATTATTATAACAGGAAAACTGAAATGTGATATAAACCTAACCCTAACCGAAACACCTAACCCTAACCCTAACCCTAACCCTAACCCTAACCCCTAACCCTAACCCTAACCCTAACCGTAACCCTAACCATATCCCTTACCCAGCCCTAACCTAACCCTACCCCTACCCCTAACCCTAACCCTAACCCTAACCCTAACCCTAACCCTAAACATAACCCTAACTTGTTCCTAACAGGAACAAGTTTCCAAGGAAAGAACATAAATGAAAAGCACTGCTTTGTAAACTGAATCACATGTGTGTCACTCGCTCAATTAGGAATACAGGAAAACCGAAAAGTGTTATCTCGCACTGTACGGCACAGAAACAAGTTTCCATCGAAAGAACAGAAACGCAAAGCACAACTTTGTAAACTAAATCACATACGTGTCGCCCGTTCAATTATTACAACAGGAAAACTGAAAAGTGATATATCACACTGTACAGCACAGAAACAAGTTTCCAACCGAAGAACAGAAATCCAAAGCACTACTTTGTAAACTAAATCACATGTATGTCGCTCGCTCAATTAGGAATACAGGGAAACCGAAAAGTGTTATCTCGCACTGTATGGCACAGAAACAAATTTCCAAAGAATTAACAGAAACGCAAAGCACAACTTTGTAAAATAAATGACATACGTGTCGCCTGTTCAATTATTATAACAGGAAAACTGAAAAGTTATATAACGCACTGTACAGCACAGGAACAAGTTTCCATCGAAAGAACAGAAAAGCAAAGCACAACTTTGTAAACTAATTCACATACGTGTCGCCTGTTCAATTATTATAACAGGAAAACTGAAAAGTGATATAACGCACTGTACAGCACAGAAACAAGTTTCCATCGAAAGAACAGAAACGCAAAGCACAACTTTGTAAACTAATTCACATACGTGTCGCCTGTTCAATTATTATAACAGGAAAACTGAAAAGTGATATATGAGATTGTACAGCACAGGAACAAGTTTCAAATGAAAGAACAAAAAAGAAAATCATTAATTTGTAAACTAAATCACATGTGCGTCGCTCGCTCCATTAGGAATACAGGAAAACTGAAAAGTGATATATCTCACTGTACAGCACAAGAACAAGTTTCCAACGAAAGAACAGAAAAGCAAAGCACTACATTTAAACAGAATCACGTGTGTCGCTCTCTCAATTAGGAATACAGGAAAACTGAAAAGTGTTATCTCGCACTGTACGGCACAGAAACAAGATTCCATTGAAAGAATAGATACACAAAGCAAAACTTTGTAAACTAATTCACATATGTGTCGCCTGTTCAATTATTATAACAGGAAAACTGAAAAGTGATATAACACTAACCCTAACCCTAACCCTAATCCTAACACTAAGCCCCTAACTCTAACCCTAACCCTAACCCCTAACCCTAACCCTAACGCTAACCGTAACCCTAACCATATCCCTTACCCAGCCCTAACCTAACCCTAACCCTAACCCTAACCTTAACCCTAACTTGTTCCTAACAGGAACAAGTTTCCAAGAAAGAACATAAATGAAAAGCACTGCTTTGTAAACTGAGTCACATGTGTGTCACTCGCTCAATTAGGAATACAGGGAAACCGAAAAGTGTTATCTCGCACTGTATGGCACAGAAACAAATTTCCAAAGAAAGAACGGAAACGCAAAGCACAACTTTGTAAATTAAATGACATACGTGTCGCCTGTTCAATTATTATAAGAGGAAAACTGAAAAGTGATATAACGCACTGTATAGCACAGGAACAAGTTTCCATCGAAAGAACAGAAACGCAAAGCACAACTTTGTAAACTAATTCACATACGTGTCGCCTGTTCAATTATTATAACAGGAAAACTGAAAAGTGATATATGACATTGTACAGCACAGGAACAAGTTTCAAATGAAAGAACAATAAAGAAAATCATTAATTTGTAAACTAAATCACAGGTGCGTCGCTCGCTCCATTAGGAATACAGGAAAACTGAAAAGTGATATATCTCACTGTACAGCACAAGAACAAGTTTCCAAAGAAAGAACAGAAAAGCAAAGCACTACATTTAAACGGAATCACCTGTGTGTTGCTCTCTCAATTAGGAATACAGGAAAACTGAAAAGTGTTATCTCGCAGTGTACGGCACAGAAACAAGATTCCATTGAAAGAATAGATACACAAAGCAAAACTTTGTAAACTAATTCACATATGTGTCGCCTGTTCAATTATTATAACAGGAAAACTGAAAAGTGATATAACACTAACCCTAAACCTAACCCTAACCCTAACCCTAAGCCCCTAACCCTAACCCTAACCTTAACCCCTAACCCTAACCCTAACACCTAACCCTAACCCTAACCCTAACCCCTAACCCTAACCCTCACCCTAACCCTAACCCCTAACCCTAACCCTAACCCTAACCCTAACCCCTAACCCTAACATTAACCCTAACCCTAACCCCTAACCCTAACCCTAACGCTAACCGTAACCCTAACCATATCCCTTACCCAGCCCTAACCTAACCCTAACCCTAACCCTAACCCTAAACCTAACTTGTTCCTAACAGGAACAAGTTTCCAAGGAAAGAACGTAAATGAAAAGCTCGACTTTGTAAACTGAATCACATGTGTGTCACTCGCTCAATTAGGAATACAGGAAAACCGAAAAGTGATATATCACACTGTACAGCACAGAAACAAGTTTTCATCGAAAGAACAGAAAAGCAAAGCACAACTTTGTAAACTAAATCACATACGTGTCACCCGTTCAATTATTACAACAGGAAAACTGAAAAGTGATATATCACACTGTACAGCACAGAAACAAGTTTCCAACCGAAGAACAGAAATCCAAAGCAGTACTTTGCAAACTAAATCACATGTATGTCGCTCGCTCAATTAGGAATACAGGGAAACCGAAAAGTGTTATCTCGCACTGTATGGCACAGAAACAAATTTCCAAAGAAAGAACAGAAACGCAAAGCACAACTTTGTAAATAAAATGACATACGTGTCGCCTGTTTAATTATTATAACAGGAAAACTGAAAAGTGATATAACGCACTGTACAGCACAGGAACAAGTTTCCATCGAAAGAACAGAAACGCAAAGCACAACTTTGTAAATAAAATGACATACGTGTCGCCTGTTTAATTATTATAACAGGAAAACTGAAAAGTGATATATCACATTGTACAGCACAGGAACAAGTTTCAAATGAAAGAACAAATAATAAAATCACTAATTTGTAAACTAAATCACATGTGCGTCGCTCGCTCCATTAGGAATACAGGAAAACTGAAAAGTGATATATCTCACTGTACAGCGCAAGAACAAGTTTCCAACGAAAGAACAGAAAAGCAAAGCACAACTTTGTAAACTAATTCACATATGTGTCGCCTGTTCAATTATTATAACAGGAAAACTGAAATGTGATATAAACCTAACCCTAACCGAAACACCTAACCCTAACCCTAACCCTAACCCTAACCCTAACCCCTAACCCTAACCCTAACCCTAACCGTAACCCTAACCATATCCCTTACCCAGCCCTAACCTAACCCTACCCCTACCCCTAACCCTAACCCTAACCCTAACCCTAACCCTAACCCTAAACATAACCCTAACTTGTTCCTAACAGGAACAAGTTTCCAAGGAAAGAACATAAATGAAAAGCACTGCTTTGTAAACTGAATCACATGTGTGTCACTCGCTCAATTAGGAATACAGGAAAACCGAAAAGTGTTATCTCGCACTGTACGGCACAGAAACAAGTTTCCATCGAAAGAACAGAAACGCAAAGCACAACTTTGTAAACTAAATCACATACGTGTCGCCCGTTCAATTATTACAACAGGAAAACTGAAAAGTGATATATCACACTGTACAGCACAGAAACAAGTTTCCAACCGAAGAACAGAAATCCAAAGCACTACTTTGTAAACTAAATCACATGTATGTCGCTCGCTCAATTAGGAATACAGGGAAACCGAAAAGTGTTATCTCGCACTGTATGGCACAGAAACAAATTTCCAAAGAATTAACAGAAACGCAAAGCACAACTTTGTAAAATAAATGACATACGTGTCGCCTGTTCAATTATTATAACAGGAAAACTGAAAAGTTATATAACGCACTGTACAGCACAGGAACAAGTTTCCATCGAAAGAACAGAAAAGCAAAGCACAACTTTGTAAACTAATTCACATACGTGTCGCCTGTTCAATTATTATAACAGGAAAACTGAAAAGTGATATAACGCACTGTACAGCACAGAAACAAGTTTCCATCGAAAGAACAGAAACGCAAAGCACAACTTTGTAAACTAATTCACATACGTGTCGCCTGTTCAATTATTATAACAGGAAAACTGAAAAGTGATATATGAGATTGTACAGCACAGGAACAAGTTTCAAATGAAAGAACAAAAAAGAAAATCATTAATTTGTAAACTAAATCACATGTGCGTCGCTCGCTCCATTAGGAATACAGGAAAACTGAAAAGTGATATATCTCACTGTACAGCACAAGAACAAGTTTCCAACGAAAGAACAGAAAAGCAAAGCACTACATTTAAACAGAATCACTTGTGTCGCTCGCTCAATTAGGAATACAGGAAAACTGAAAAGTGTTATCTCGCACTGTACGGCACAGAAACAAGATTCCATTGAAAGAATAGATACACAAAGCAAAACTTTGTAAACTAATTCACATATGTGTCGCCTGTTCAATTATTATAACAGGAAAACTGAAAAGTGATATAACACTAACCCTAACCCTAACCCTAATCCTAACACTAAGCCCCTAACCCTAACCCTAACCCTAACCCCTAACCCTAACCCTAACGCTAACCGTAACCCTAACCATATCCCTTACCCAGCCCTAACCTAACCCTAACCCTAACCCTAACCTTAACCCTAACTTGTTCCTAACAGGAACAAGTTTCCAAGAAAGAACATAAATGAAAAGCACTGCTTTGTAAACTGAGTCACATGTGTGTCACTCGCTCAATTAGGAATACAGGGAAACCGAAAAGTGTTATCTCGCACTGTATGGCACAGAAACAAATTTCCAAAGAAAGAACGGAAACGCAAAGCACAACTTTGTAAATTAAATGACATACGTGTCGCCTGTTCAATTATTATAAGAGGAAAACTGAAAAGTGATATAACGCACTGTATAGCACAGGAACAAGTTTCCATCGAAAGAACAGAAACGCAAAGCACAACTTTTTAAACTAATTCACATACGTGTCGCCTGTTCCATTATTAAAACAGGAAAACTGAAAAGTGATATAACGCACTGTACAGCACAGAAACAAGTTTCCATCGAAAGAACAGAAACGCAAAGCACAACTTTGTAAAGTAATTCACATACGTGTCGCCTGTTCAATTATTATAACAGGAAATCTGAAAAGTGATATATGAGATTGTACAGCACAGGAACAAGTTTCAAATGAAAGAACAAAAAAGAAAATCATTAATTTGTAAACTAAATCACATGTGCGTTGCTCGCTCCATTAGGAATACAGGAAAACTGAAAAGTGATATATCTCACTGTACAGCACAAGAACAAGTTTCCAAAGAAAGAACAGAAAAGCAAAGCACTACATTTAAACGGAATCACCTGTGTGTTGCTCTCTCAATTAGGAATACAGGAAAACTGAAAAGTGTTATCTCGCAGTGTACGGCACAGAAAAAAGATTCCATTGAAAGAATAGATACACAAAGCAAAACTTTGTAAACTAATTCACATATGTGTCGCCTGTTCAATTATTATAACAGGAAAACTGAAAAGTGATATAACACTAACCCTAAACCTAACCCTAACCCTAACCCTAAGCCCCTAACCCTAACCCTAACCTTAACCCCTAACCCTAACCCTAACACCTAACCCTAACCCTAACCCTAACCCTAACCCCTAACCCTAACCCTAACCCTAACCCTAACCCCTAACCCTAACCCTAACCCTAACCCTAACCCCTAACCCTAACATTAACCCTAACCCTAACCCCTAACCCTAACCCTAACGCTAACCGTAACCCTAACCATATCCCTTACCCAGCCCTAACCTAACCCTAACCCTAACCCTAACCCTAAACCTAACTTGTTCCTAACAGGAACAAGTTTCCAAGGAAAGAACGTAAATGAAAAGCTCGACTTTGTAAACTGAATCACATGTGTGTCACTCGCTCAATTAGGAATACAGGAAAACCGAAAAGTGATATATCACACTGTACAGCACAGAAACAAGTTTTCATCGAAAGAACAGAAAAGCAAAGCACAACTTTGTAAACTAAATCACATACGTGTCACCCGTTCAATTATTACAACAGGAAAACTGAAAAGTGATATATCACACTGTACAGCACAGAAACAAGTTTCCAACCGAAGAACAGAAATCCAAAGCAGTACTTTGCAAACTAAATCACATGTATGTCGCTCGCTCAATTAGGAATACAGGGAAACCGAAAAGTGTTATCTCGCACTGTATGGCACAGAAAAAAATTTCCAAAGAAAGAACAGAAACGCAAAGCACAACTTTGTAAATAAAATGACATACGTGTCGCCTGTTTAATTATTATAACAGGAAAACTGAAAAGTGATATAACGCACTGTACAGCACAGGAACAAGTTTCCATCGAAAGAACAGAAACGCAAAGCACAACTTTGTAAATAAAATGACATACGTGTCGCCTGTTTAATTATTATAACAGGAAAACTGAAAAGTGATATATCACATTGTACAGCACAGGAACAAGTTTCAA